>NW_026646278.1:0-56000 GCF_949987535.1 Balaenoptera acutorostrata
TGCATGAATGTTCGTGTGCCTTTCCCAGGACCCCCGCTGCCTCAGCCTGCCCCCTGGAAGAACACTGTGTACCGAGTACTCTTCTTGGCCCCCTGAGCACCGTGCCGCTACCAGAGCCCTCCGGGGCATCTCTTTGCATGCCGAGTGAGAGGCAACACACTCTTGTCTTCGTTGGATAGCTAGCTAGCCAAGACATTCAAAAGTGCTCCCCGAACAGAGGTGTAGAAGGTCTTAGGTGTAATGCCTAATGTGTCTCTCAGTGCTGCCGCTGAGGAGCAAGGAGAAAGCCGGTGCGTAGGGTTCTTTCTGGGTGTACTTAGCTACCGGCTCTTTCTGGCGAGCAGTAACTCGACTTTAGATGCAGTCTGGAAAATGGACGGTTTCCCCCTGCACACTGCTAGGCTTTTGGCAGCTGCAGGGACGCCTAACTCACTCGACCTAGCCCCTCTAATATTTCATGCCATTCGCACAGTGCGCCACACCCCGGCTACACAGTTATTCAGCGGAGGTGCCACAGTCCTCCTTGGGCCCCTTTCGCTGCGGCAGAACCTATACGTACGTGGGCTGTGCTCAACTTTGAGATTGGGACCTTCAGA
This sequence comes from Balaenoptera acutorostrata, assembly GCF_949987535.1. NCBI lineage: Eukaryota > Metazoa > Chordata > Mammalia > Artiodactyla > Balaenopteridae > Balaenoptera > Balaenoptera acutorostrata. The sequence goes on from NW_026646278.1 coordinate 597, forward strand.
GCACTCTAGTACCTCCCAACTGGAGAGAAGGATGGTTCAACGTGAAAGCTGCCTGGAATACAGTGCTCTGTCAGCCCACGCTTGCATGCTGGCATGTCTTTGGGAGGAAAGTGGGCTTTTCTTGAGAGACATAGTGTGTTTCCACTTCCACTCCTGAGGCATCCCAGGGTCGCCTGTACATAAAAGGAACACTACGCTGAGCGCCAAGCTGAAGGCAAGGTCCGGGAATTGCATCCACAGCGCCGGGCAGGCCTGCAGCATTTCCCAGGAAGCCTCACTCAAAGCAGTGGCTAAACGCTAGTGTGCTTTTCAGGACTCCTGCGACTCCCGCGTCCTCACCACGTCTCATGCAAACACAATGTGTACCGGATGCCACTTCTTAGGCGACCTACCAACATACAGGGACCTAGGCCCTTCGGATCATCTCCTGGAATGGAGAGTGAAAGGCAAAACACCGCTCTCTTGGTCGCACACTTGGATTGCCAGTCTTTCAAAAGTCCTCCCGAGCACAGGTTCTAGCAGGCCTTAGGTGTACTGCAAGTGGTCCCCGCTGCTGAACCAGACCTGCAATGGAAAAAAAGCCTCTGCTTGCTGTTCATCCTGGGAAGGCCAACCTGCCCTGGCTCGCCGAGCAGACAGTCGACTTTCGATGCAGCCTGACATACGGACTTGTTGCCCCTGCAACACTGCCTAAGCTTTTGGAAGGGAAAAGGACACTTTGGCCTAACCCAAGGAATTACGTCGGTCACGCCACTCAGCCCAAGCAGAACTCCCTTCGTGCCAAAGTTTTATCCGGGAAGGTCCAGGGTGCTGCGTGAGTCTCTTTTCGTTGCTCAGAAACTACCTGTACACGGGCTGTGCCAAGTCTGGCCTCGGGACCTAAGGAGGGAAGCGTTATTTTCCCACCGGGAAAGCAGGCCACCTGCGGCCTCAAACTTAAGTGAAAACCAAGGCTGTTGCCCGTCATCTCTTCACAGTGGCAATGCCGACTGAGGGAAAGGCACTGTGTTTCCTCGATTAACACAGTGTTTCCTATTCGTGGCAGCAGGCCTCCAGCAGCCCTCTTCACGTAACGGGGAAACCAGACCTGTCCCCCAGGCTCAACGTAATGGCCGGCTTTCCATCCACGGGTGGCCGTGTACAAACGATTTCCATGACCCCGGTAGGGAAGGTAGGGCATCAAGGCCAGTGTGCCCTTCCTAGGACTCCCGCCGCCTGACCATGTCCCTTGGAAGAACGCTGTGTGCTCAGTGACTCTTCTTGGCCGACTGAGCGCCGTGCCGCTACCTGGGTACTCCGGATCGTCTCTTTGAGTGCACTGTGAAAGGCAAGGCAGTGTCTGTTTTCTTCGTTGGATCGATAGACGGACAAATCTTTCAAATGTGCCCCGACCAGAGTTCTGGAAAGTCCTCGGTGGAATGCCAGTGGCTCTCAGGGCTGACCCTGAGCTGCCGTGAAACCACTCTGTGCTTCGTGTTCCTTCTCGCTTTACACACCTGCCGTCTCTCTCTGCCAAGCAGAAACACGACTTTTACATGCAGCCTGGAAAATCAACAGTTTCCTCCTGAGCCCCGCTAGTCTTTTGGCAGGTTCAAGGCCACCTAGACCACCCTAGCGCCTGAAATCGCTTAGGTCATTGGCACAGGCGCAAATCTCCCTGCCTAAATAAAACATTATTCTGAGAAGGTAGCACAGTGCTTCTTGTGCCTCCTTGGGTTCTTCAGAAACGACACGTACGTGGGCTGGGTTCAACTTTGATACTGGGACCTTTATGAGAAACGGAGGAATTCCCTAGTTGAACGAGGAATCCTCGTAGCCTCCAAGGTGCCTACATACAGCGTTCTGCGAGTCCTTCCTGGCGTGCTGGAATGTGTCTCAAAGGAAAGGGTGCTTTACAGGAAAGACAAAAGGCGTTTCCACTTCCTTGCCTGAGGCAGGCCAGAGCCCCCTTTACATAAAGGGCGAGCTACACTCATCACGAAGATCAAAACAAAGTCCAGGACGGCATCCACAATGCTGGCAGGCAGGCAGCATTTGCCCAGAAGCCTTAGTCATGGCAGTGGCTTAACGCTAGTGGGCCGTTCAGGACTCCTAGGACTCCAGGGTCCTCACCACCTGGGCGTGGAGAAACACCGTGTACCCAATGTCTCTTCTTAGGCGACCTACCCACACACGGGTCCCTAGGCCCTTCGGCTCATTTCTCTGCACGAGGAAGGAAAGGCAACGCTCTGCTCTCTCTCTTCGTTGCCCATGGAGATTGCCAGGCTTTCAACAGGCCTCCCGAACACAGGCCTAGCAGGTCTCAGGTGTAATGCAAAAGGTCCCCACTGCTGCAATGAAAAAACGCTGTGTTTATTGTTCATACTGGGAACCCTTACCTGCCGTCTCTCTCTGCCAAGCAGAAGGCCGACGACAGAGGCAGCCCGACAAACGTACAAGTTGCCCCCTGAACGCTACCTCGGGTTTTCTGAGCTACAAGGACCATTTGGCCTATCCCCGGGAATTATGTCCTTGAAGCCATTCAGCCCACGCAGGACCCCCTTGGCGCCAAAGTTTTATCAGGGAAGGTCCAGCGTGCTGCTTGAGTCTCTCTTGGTTGGTCAGAAACTACAGGTGCATGTGCTGGGTTCAATTTTGATATTGGTTACCGTGAGCGAAGAGCATTCCTTTCCCAGCGGGAGAGCTGAAAGTGCGGCCTCAAAGTGTCCTGAGACAGAGTGTGGTTGCTCGTGTTCTCTTCACAAGTAGAATGGCTATGTGAGGGAAAGGAAGCTGCCCTAGAGAAACACACTGTTTTCTCTAACGTGCAGGAGGCCTCCCGCCGCCCTATATACATAAAGGGAACACTATGCTGTTCCACAAGGACCAAAGTAAGGTTCAGATATTCCATCCACGAACTGAGGCGTGCAGAGGCTTTCCACGAAACCTTAGGCAAGTAGTGCATGAATGTTCGTGTGCCTTTCCCAGGACCCCCGCTGCCTCAGCCTGCCCCCTGGAAGAACACTGTGTACCGAGTACTCTTCTTGGCCCCCTGAGCACCGTGCCGCTACCAGAGCCCTCCGGGGCATCTCTTTGCATGCCGAGTGAGAGGCAACACACTCTTGTCTTCGTTGGATAGCTAGCTAGCCAAGACATTCAAAAGTGCTCCCCGAACAGAGGTGTAGAAGGTCTTAGGTGTAATGCCTAATGTGTCTCTCAGTGCTGCCGCTGAGGAGCAAGGAGAAAGCCGGTGCGTAGGGTTCTTTCTGGGTGTACTTAGCTACCGGCTCTTTCTGGCGAGCAGTAACTCGACTTTAGATGCAGTCTGGAAAATGGACGGTTTCCCCCTGCACACTGCTAGGCTTTTGGCAGCTGCAGGGACGCCTAACTCACTCGACCTAGCCCCTCTAATATTTCATGCCATTCGCACAGTGCGCCACACCCCGGCTACACAGTTATTCAGAGGAGGTGCCACAGTCCTCCTTGGGCCCCTTTCGCTGCGGCAGAACCTATACGTACGTGGGCTGTGCTCAACTTTGAGATTGGGACCTTCAGAGCACTCTAGTACCTCCCAACTGGAGAGAAGGATGGTTCAACGTGAAAGCTGCCTGGAATACAGTGCTCTGTCAGCCCACGCTTGCATGCTGGCATGTCTTTGGGAGGAAAGTGGGCTTTTCTTGAGAGACATAGTGTGTTTCCACTTCCACTCCTGAGGCATCCCAGGGTCGCCTGTACATAAAAGGAACACTACGCTGAGCGCCAAGCTGAAGGCAAGGTCCGGGAATTGCATCCACAGCGCCGGGCAGGCCTGCAGCATTTCCCAGGAAGCCTCACTCAAAGCAGTGGCTAAACGCTAGTGTGCTTTTCAGGACTCCTGCGACTCCCGCGTCCTCACCACGTCTCATGCAAACACAATGTGTACCGGATGCCACTTCTTAGGCGACCTACCAACATACAGGGACCTAGGCCCTTCGGATCATCTCCTGGAATGGAGAGTGAAAGGCAAAACACCGCTCTCTTGGTCGCACACTTGGATTGCCAGTCTTTCAAAAGTCCTCCCGAGCACAGGTTCTAGCAGGCCTTAGGTGTACTGCAAGTGGTCCCCGCTGCTGAACCAGACCTGCAATGGAAAAAAAGCCTCTGCTTGCTGTTCATCCTGGGAAGGCCAACCTGCCCTGGCTCGCCGAGCAGACAGTCGACTTTCGATGCAGCCTGACATACGGACTTGTTGCCCCTGCAACACTGCCTAAGCTTTTGGAAGGGAAAAGGACACTTTGGCCTAACCCAAGGAATTACGTCGGTCACGCCACTCAGCCCAAGCAGAACTCCCTTCGTGCCAAAGTTTTATCCGGGAAGGTCCAGGGTGCTGCGTGAGTCTCTTTTCGTTGCTCAGAAACTACCCGTACACGGGCTGTGCCAAGTCTGGCCTCGGGACCTAAGGAGGGAAGCGTTATTTTCCCACCGGGAAAGCAGGCCACCTGCGGCCTCAAACTTAAGTGAAAACCAAGGCTGTTGCCCGTCATCTCTTCACAGTGGCAATGCCGACTGAGGGAAAGGCACTGTGTTTCCTCGATTAACACAGTGTTTCCTATTCATGGCAGCAGGCCTCCAGCAGCCCTCTTCACGTAACGGGGAAACCAGACCTGTCCCCCAGGCTCAACGTAATGGCCGGCTTTCCATCCACGGGTGGCCGTGTACAAACGATTTCCATGACCCCGGTAGGGAAGGTAGGGCATCAAGGCCAGTGTGCCCTTCCTAGGACTCCCGCCGCCTGACCATGTCCCTTGGAAGAACGCTGTGTGCTCAGTGACTCTTCTTGGCCGACTGAGCGCCGTGCCGCTACCTGGGTACTCCGGATCGTCTCTTTGAGTGCACTGTGAAAGGCAAGGCAGTGTCTGTTTTCTTCGTTGGATCGATAGACGGACAAATCTTTCAAATGTGCCCCGACCAGAGTTCTGGAAAGTCCTCGGTGGAATGCCAGTGGCTCTCAGGGCTGACCCTGAGCTGCCGTGAAACCACTCTGTGCTTCGTGTTCCTTCTCGCTTTACACACCTGCCGTCTCTCTCTGCCAAGCAGAAACACGACTTTTACATGCAGCCTGGAAAATCAACAGTTTCCTCCTGAGCCCCGCTAGTCTTTTGGCAGGTTCAAGGCCACCTAGACCACCCTAGCGCCTGAAATCGCTTAGGTCATTGGCACAGGCGCAAATCTCCCTGCCTAAATAAAACATTATTCTGAGAAGGTAGCACAGTGCTTCTTGTGCCTCCTTGGGTTCTTCAGAAACGACACGTACGTGGGCTGGGTTCAACTTTGATACTGGGACCTTTATGAGAAACGGAGGAATTCCCTAGTTGAACGAGGAATCCTCGTAGCCTCCAAGGTGCCTACATACAGCGTTCTGCGAGTCCTTCCTGGCGTGCTGGAATCTGTCTCAAAGGAAAGGGTGCTTTACAGGAAAGACAAAAGGCGTTTCCACTTCCTTGCCTGAGGCAGGCCAGAGCCCCCTTTACATAAAGGGCGAGCTACACTCATCACGAAGATCAAAACAAAGTCCAGGACGGCATCCACAATGCTGGCAGGCAGGCAGCATTTGCCCAGAAGCCTTAGTCATGGCAGTGGCTTAACGCTAGTGGGCCGTTCAGGACTCCTAGGACTCCAGGGTCCTCACCACCTGGGCGTGGAGAAACACCGTGTACCCAATGTCTCTTCTTAGGCGACCTACCCACACACAGGTCCCTAGGCCCTTCGGCTCATTTCTCTGCACGAGGAAGGAAAGGCAACGTTCTGCTCTCTCTCTTCGTTGCCCATGGAGATTGCCAGGCTTTCAACAGGCCTCCCGAACACAGGCCTAGCAGGTCTCAGGTGTAATGCAAAAGGTCCCCACTGCTGCAATGAAAAAACGCTGTGTTTATTGTTCATACTGGGAACCCTTACCTGCCGTCTCTCTCTGCCAAGCAGAAGGCCGACTACAGAGGCAGCCCGACAAACGTACAAGTTGCCCCCTGAACGCTACCTCGGGTTTTCTGAGCTACAAGGACCATTTGGCCTATCCCCGGGAATTATGTCCTTGAAGCCATTCAGCCCACGCAGGACCCCCTTGGCGCCAAAGTTTTATCAGGGAAGGTCCAGCGTGCTGCTTGAGTCTCTCTTGGTTGGTCAGAAACTACAGGTGCATGTGCTGGGTTCAATTTTGATATTGGTTACCGTGAGCGAAGAGCATTCCTTTCCCAGCGGGAGAGCTGTAAGTGCGGCCTCAAAGTGTCCTGAGACAGAGTGTGGTTGCTCGTGTTCTCTTCACAAGTAGAATGGCTATGTGAGGGAAAGGAAGCTGCCCTAGAGAAACACACTGTTTTCTCTAACGTGCAGGAGGCCTCCCGCTGCCCTATATACATAAAGGGAACACTATGCTGTTCCACAAGGACCAAAGTAAGGTTCAGATATTCCATCCACGAACTGAGGCGTGCAGAGGCTTTCCACGAAACCTTAGGCAAGTAGTGCATGAATGTTCGTGTGCCTTTCCCAGGACCCCCGCTGCCTCAGCCTGCCCCCTGGAAGAACACTGTGTACCGAGTACTCTTCTTGGCCCCCTGAGCACCGTGCCGCTACCAGAGCCCTCCGGGGCATCTCTTTGCATGCCGAGTGAGAGGCAACACACTCTTGTCTTCGTTGGATAGCTAGCTAGCCAAGACATTCAAAAGTGCTCCCCGAACAGAGGTGTAGAAGGTCTTAGGTGTAATGCCTAATGTGTCTCTCAGTGCTGCCGCTGAGGAGCAAGGAGAAAGCCGGTGCGTAGGGTTCTTTCTGGGTGTACTTAGCTACCGGCTCTTTCTGGCGAGCAGTAACTCGACTTTAGATGCAGTCTGGAAAATGGACGGTTTCCCCCTGCACACTGCTAGGCTTTTGGCAGCTGCAGGGACGCCTAACTCACTCGACCTAGCCCCTCTAATATTTCATGCCATTCGCACAGTGCGCCACACCCCGGCTACACAGTTATTCAGAGGAGGTGCCACAGTCCTCCTTGGGCCCCTTTCGCTGCGGCAGAACCTATACGTACGTGGGCTGTGCTCAACTTTGAGATTGGGACCTTCAGAGCACTCTAGTACCTCCCAACTGGAGAGAAGGATGGTTCAACGTGAAAGCTGCCTGGAATACAGTGCTCTGTCAGCCCACGCTTGCATGCTGGCATGTCTTTGGGAGGAAAGTGGGCTTTTCTTGAGAGACATAGTGTGTTTCCACTTCCACTCCTGAGGCATCCCAGGGTCGCCTGTACATAAAAGGAACACTACGCTGAGCGCCAAGCTGAAGGCAAGGTCCGGGAATTGCATCCACAGCGCCGGGCAGGCCTGCAGCATTTCCCAGGAAGCCTCACTCAAAGCAGTGGCTAAACGCTAGTGTGCTTTTCAGGACTCCTGCGACTCCCGCGTCCTCACCACGTCTCATGCAAACACAATGTGTACCGGATGCCACTTCTTAGGCGACCTACCAACATACAGGGACCTAGGCCCTTCGGATCATCTCCTGGAATGGAGAGTGAAAGGCAAAACACCGCTCTCTTGGTCGCACACTTGGATTGCCAGTCTTTCAAAAGTCCTCCCGAGCACAGGTTCTAGCAGGCCTTAGGTGTACTGCAAGTGGTCCCCGCTGCTGAACCAGACCTGCAATGGAAAAAAAGCCTCTGCTTGCTGTTCATCCTGGGAAGGCCAACCTGCCCTGGCTCGCCGAGCAGACAGTCGACTTTCGATGCAGCCTGACATACGGACTTGTTGCCCCTGCAACACTGCCTAAGCTTTTGGAAGGGAAAAGGACACTTTGGCCTAACCCAAGGAATTACGTCGGTCACGCCACTCAGCCCAAGCAGAACTCCCTTCGTGCCAAAGTTTTATCCGGGAAGGTCCAGGGTGCTGCGTGAGTCTCTTTTCGTTGCTCAGAAACTACCCGTACACGGGCTGTGCCAAGTCTGGCCTCGGGACCTAAGGAGGGAAGCGTTATTTTCCCACCGGGAAAGCAGGCCACCTGCGGCCTCAAACTTAAGTGAAAACCAAGGCTGTTGCCCGTCATCTCTTCACAGTGGCAATGCCGACTGAGGGAAAGGCACTGTGTTTCCTCGATTAACACAGTGTTTCCTATTCGTGGCAGCAGGCCTCCAGCAGCCCTCTTCACGTAACGGGGAAACCAGACCTGTCCCCCAGGCTCAACGTAATGTCCGGCTTTCCATCCACGGGTGGCCGTGTACAAACGATTTCCATGACCCCGGTAGGGAAGGTAGGGCATCAAGGCCAGTGTGCCCTTCCTAGGACTCCCGCCGCCTGACCATGTCCCTTGGAAGAACGCTGTGTGCTCAGTGACTCTTCTTGGCCGACTGAGCGCCGTGCCGCTACCTGGGTACTCCGGATCGTCTCTTTGAGTGCACTGTGAAAGGCAAGGCAGTGTCTGTTTTCTTCGTTGGATCGATAGACGGACAAATCTTTCAAATGTGCCCCGACCAGAGTTCTGGAAAGTCCTCGGTGGAATGCCAGTGGCTCTCAGGGCTGACCCTGAGCTGCCGTGAAACCACTCTGTGCTTCGTGTTCCTTCTCGCTTTACACACCTGCCGTCTCTCTCTGCCAAGCAGAAACACGACTTTTACATGCAGCCTGGAAAATCAACAGTTTCCTCCTGAGCCCCGCTAGTCTTTTGGCAGGTTCAAGGCCACCTAGACCACCCTAGCGCCTGAAATCGCTTAGGTCATTGGCACAGGCGCAAATCTCCCTGCCTAAATAAAACATTATTCTGAGAAGGTAGCACAGTGCTTCTTGTGCCTCCTTGGGTTCTTCAGAAACGACACGTACGTGGGCTGGGTTCAACTTTGATACTGGGACCTTTATGAGAAACGGAGGAATTCCCTAGTTGAACGAGGAATCCTCGTAGCCTCCAAGGTGCCTACATACAGCGTTCTGCGAGTCCTTCCTGGCGTGCTGGAATGTGTCTCAAAGGAAAGGGTGCTTTACAGGAAAGACAAAAGGCGTTTCCACTTCCTTGCCTGAGGCAGGCCAGAGCCCCCTTTACATAAAGGGCGAGCTACACTCATCACGAAGATCAAAACAAAGTCCAGGACGGCATCCACAATGCTGGCAGGCAGGCAGCATTTGCCCAGAAGCCTTAGTCATGGCAGTGGCTTAACGCTAGTGGGCCGTTCAGGACTCCTAGGACTCCAGGGTCCTCACCACCTGGGCGTGGAGAAACACCGTGTACCCAATGTCTCTTCTTAGGCGACCTACCCACACACAGGTCCCTAGGCCCTTCGGCTCATTTCTCTGCACGAGGAAGGAAAGGCAACGTTCTGCTCTCTCTCTTCGTTGCCCATGGAGATTGCCAGGCTTTCAACAGGCCTCCCGAACACAGGCCTAGCAGGTCTCAGGTGTAATGCAAAAGGTCCCCACTGCTGCAATGAAAAAACGCTGTGTTTATTGTTCATACTGGGAACCCTTACCTGCCGTCTCTCTCTGCCAAGCAGAAGGCCGACGACAGAGGCAGCCCGACAAACGTACAAGTTGCCCCCTGAACGCTACCTCGGGTTTTCTGAGCTACAAGGACCATTTGGCCTATCCCCGGGAATTATGTCCTTGAAGCCATTCAGCCCACGCAGGACCCCCTTGGCGCCAAAGTTTTATCAGGGAAGGTCCAGCGTGCTGCTTGAGTCTCTCTTGGTTGGTCAGAAACTACAGGTGCATGTGCTGGGTTCAATTTTGATATTGGTTACCGTGAGCGAAGAGCATTCCTTTCCCAGCGGGAGAGCTGAAAGTGCGGCCTCAAAGTGTCCTGAGACAGAGTGTGGTTGCTCCTGTTCTCTTCACAAGTAGAATGGCTATGTGAGGGAAAGGAAGCTGCCCTAGAGAAACACACTGTTTTCTCTAACGTGCAGGAGGCCTCCCGCCGCCCTATATACATAAAGGGAACACTGTGCTGTTCCACAAGGACCAAAGTAAGGTTCAGATATTCCATCCACGAACTGAGGCGTGCAGAGGCTTTCCACGAAACCTTAGGCAAGTAGTGCATGAATGTTCGTGTGCCTTTCCCAGGACCCCCGCTGCCTCAGCCTGCCCCCTGGAAGAACACTGTGTACCGAGTACTCTTCTTGGCCCCCTGAGCACCGTGCCGCTACCAGAGCCCTCCGGGGCATCTCTTTGCATGCCGAGTGAGAGGCAACACACTCTTGTCTTCGTTGGATAGCTAGCTAGCCAAGACATTCAAAAGTGCTCCCCGAACAGAGGTGTAGAAGGTCTTAGGTGTAATGCCTAATGTGTCTCTCAGTGCTGCCGCTGAGGAGCAAGGAGAAAGCCGGTGCGTAGGGTTCTTTCTGGGTGTACTTAGCTACCGGCTCTTTCTGGCGAGCAGTAACTCGACTTTAGATGCAGTCTGGAAAATGGACGGTTTCCCCCTGCACACTGCTAGGCTTTTGGCAGCTGCAGGGACGCCTAACTCACTCGACCTAGCCCCTCTAATATTTCATGCCATTCGCACAGTGCGCCACACCCCGGCTACACAGTTATTCAGAGGAGGTGCCACAGTCCTCCTTGGGCCCCTTTCGCTGCGGCAGAACCTATACGTACGTGGGCTGTGCTCAACTTTGAGATTGGGACCTTCAGAGCACTCTAGTACCTCCCAACTGGAGAGAAGGATGGTTCAACGTGAAAGCTGCCTGGAATACAGTGCTCTGTCAGCCCACGCTTGCATGCTGGCATGTCTTTGGGAGGAAAGTGGGCTTTTCTTGAGAGACATAGTGTGTTTCCACTTCCACTCCTGAGGCATCCCAGGGTCGCCTGTACATAAAAGGAACACTACGCTGAGCGCCAAGCTGAAGGCAAGGTCCGGGAATTGCATCCACAGCGCCGGGCAGGCCTGCAGCATTTCCCAGGAAGCCTCACTCAAAGCAGTGGCTAAACGCTAGTGTGCTTTTCAGGACTCCTGCGACTCCCGCGTCCTCACCACGTCTCATGCAAACACAATGTGTACCGGATGCCACTTCTTAGGCGACCTACCAACATACAGGGACCTAGGCCCTTCGGATCATCTCCTGGAATGGAGAGTGAAAGGCAAAACACCGCTCTCTTGGTCGCACACTTGGATTGCCAGTCTTTCAAAAGTCCTCCCGAGCACAGGTTCTAGCAGGCCTTAGGTGTACTGCAAGTGGTCCCCGCTGCTGAACCAGACCTGCAATGGAAAAAAAGCCTCTGCTTGCTGTTCATCCTGGGAAGGCCAACCTGCCCTGGCTCGCCGAGCAGACAGTCGACTTTCGATGCAGCCTGACATACGGACTTGTTGCCCCTGCAACACTGCCTAAGCTTTTGGAAGGGAAAAGGACACTTTGGCCTAACCCAAGGAATTACGTCGGTCACGCCACTCAGCCCAAGCAGAACTCCCTTCGTGCCAAAGTTTTATCCGGGAAGGTCCAGGGTGCTGCGTGAGTCTCTTTTCGTTGCTCAGAAACTACCCGTACACGGGCTGTGCCAAGTCTGGCCTCGGGACCTAAGGAGGGAAGCGTTATTTTCCCACCGGGAAAGCAGGCCACCTGCGGCCTCAAACTTAAGTGAAAACCAAGGCTGTTGCCCGTCATCTCTTCACAGTGGCAATGCCGACTGAGGGAAAGGCACTGTGTTTCCTCGATTAACACAGTGTTTCCTATTCGTGGCAGCAGGCCTCCAGCAGCCCTCTTCACGTAACGGGGAAACCAGACCTGTCCCCCAGGCTCAACGTAATGGCCGGCTTTCCATCCACGGGTGGCCGTGTACAAACGATTTCCATGACCCCGGTAGGGAAGGTAGGGCATCAAGGCCAGTGTGCCCTTCCTAGGACTCCCGCCGCCTGACCATGTCCCTTGGAAGAACGCTGTGTGCTCAGTGACTCTTCTTGGCCGACTGAGCGCCGTGCCGCTCCCTGGGTACTCCGGATCGTCTCTTTGAGTGCACTGTGAAAGGCAAGGCAGTGTCTGTTTTCTTCGTTGGATCGATAGACGGACAAATCTTTCAAATGTGCCCCGACCAGAGTTCTGGAAAGTCCTCGGTGGAATGCCAGTGGCTCTCAGGGCTGACCCTGAGCTGCCGTGAAACCACTCTGTGCTTCGTGTTCCTTCTCGCTTTACACACCTGCCGTCTCTCTCTGCCAAGCAGAAACACGACTTTTACATGCAGCCTGGAAAATCAACAGTTTCCTCCTGAGCCCCGCTAGTCTTTTGGCAGGTTCAAGGCCACCTAGACCACCCTAGCGCCTGAAATCGCTTAGGTCATTGGCACAGGCGCAAATCTCCCTGCCTAAATAAAACATTATTCTGAGAAGGTAGCACAGTGCTTCTTGTGCCTCCTTGGGTTCTTCAGAAACGACACGTACGTGGGCTGGGTTCAACTTTGATACTGGGACCTTTATGAGAAACGGAGGAATTCCCTAGTTGAACGAGGAATCCTCGTAGCCTCCAAGGTGCCTACATACAGCGTTCTGCGAGTCCTTCCTGGCGTGCTGGAATGTGTCTCAAAGGAAAGGGTGCTTTACAGGAAAGACAAAAGGCGTTTCCACTTCCTTGCCTGAGGCAGGCCAGAGCCCCCTTTACATAAAGGGCGAGCTACACTCATCACGAAGATCAAAACAAAGTCCAGGACGGCATCCACAATGCTGGCAGGCAGGCAGCATTTGCCCAGAAGCCTTAGTCATGGCAGTGGCTTAACGCTAGTGGGCCGTTCAGGACTCCTAGGACTCCAGGGTCCTCACCACCTGGGCGTGGAGAAACACCGTGTACCCAATGTCTCTTCTTAGGCGACCTACCCACACACGGGTCCCTAGGCCCTTCGGCTCATTTCTCTGCACGAGGAAGGAAAGGCAACGCTCTGCTCTCTCTCTTCGTTGCCCATGGAGATTGCCAGGCTTTCAACAGGCCTCCCGAACACAGGCCTAGCAGGTCTCAGGTGTAATGCAAAAGGTCCCCACTGCTGCAATGAAAAAACGCTGTGTTTATTGTTCATACTGGGAACCCTTACCTGCCGTCTCTCTCTGCCAAGCAGAAGGCCGACGACAGAGGCAGCCCGACAAACGTACAAGTTGCCCCCTGAACGCTACCTCGGGTTTTCTGAGCTACAAGGACCATTTGGCCTATCCCCGGGAATTATGTCCTTGAAGCCATTCAGCCCACGCAGGACCCCCTTGGCGCCAAAGTTTTATCAGGGAAGGTCCAGCGTGCTGCTTGAGTCTCTCTTGGTTGGTCAGAAACTACAGGTGCATGTGCTGGGTTCAATTTTGATATTGGTTACCGTGAGCGAAGAGCATTCCTTTCCCAGCGGGAGAGCTGAAAGTGCGGCCTCAAAGTGTCCTGAGACAGAGTGTGGTTGCTCCTGTTCTCTTCACAAGTAGAATGGCTATGTGAGGGAAAGGAAGCTGCCCTAGAGAAACACACTGTTTTCTCTAACGTGCAGGAGGCCTCCCGCCGCCCTATATACATAAAGGGAACACTATGCTGTTCCACAAGGACCAAAGTAAGGTTCAGATATTCCATCCACGAACTGAGGCGTGCAGAGGCTTTCCACGAAACCTTAGGCAAGTAGTGCATGAATGTTCGTGTGCCTTTCCCAGGACCCCCGCTGCCTCAGCCTGCCCCCTGGAAGAACACTGTGTACCGAGTACTCTTCTTGGCCCCCTGAGCACCGTGCCGCTACCAGAGCCCTCCGGGGCATCTCTTTGCATGCCGAGTGAGAGGCAACACACTCTTGTCTTCGTTGGATAGCTAGCTAGCCAAGACATTCAAAAGTGCTCCCCGAACAGAGGTGTAGAAGGTCTTAGGTGTAATGCCTAATGTGTCTCTCAGTGCTGCCGCTGAGGAGCAAGGAGAAAGCCGGTGCGTAGGGTTCTTTCTGGGTGTACTTAGCTACCGGCTCTTTCTGGCGAGCAGTAACTCGACTTTAGATGCAGTCTGGAAAATGGACGGTTTCCCCCTGCACACTGCTAGGCTTTTGGCAGCTGCAGGGACGCCTAACTCACTCGACCTAGCCCCTCTAATATTTCATGCCATTCGCACAGTGCGCCACACCCCGGCTACACAGTTATTCAGCGGAGGTGCCACAGTCCTCCTTGGGCCCCTTTCGCTGCGGCAGAACCTATACGTACGTGGGCTGTGCTCAACTTTGAGATTGGGACCTTCAGAGCACTCTAGTACCTCCCAACTGGAGAGAAGGATGGTTCAACGTGAAAGCTGCCTGGAATACAGTGCTCTGTCAGCCCACGCTTGCATGCTGGCATGTCTTTGGGAGGAAAGTGGGCTTTTCTTGAGAGACATAGTGTGTTTCCACTTCCACTCCTGAGGCATCCCAGGGTCGCCTGTACATAAAAGGAACACTACGCTGAGCGCCAAGCTGAAGGCAAGGTCCGGGAATTGCATCCACAGCGCCGGGCAGGCCTGCAGCATTTCCCAGGAAGCCTCACTCAAAGCAGTGGCTAAACGCTAGTGTGCTTTTCAGGACTCCTGCGACTCCCGCGTCCTCACCACGTCTCATGCAAACACAATGTGTACCGGATGCCACTTCTTAGGCGACCTACCAACATACAGGGACCTAGGCCCTTCGGATCATCTCCTGGAATGGAGAGTGAAAGGCAAAACACCGCTCTCTTGGTCGCACACTTGGATTGCCAGTCTTTCAAAAGTCCTCCCGAGCACAGGTTCTAGCAGGCCTTAGGTGTACTGCAAGTGGTCCCCGCTGCTGAACCAGACCTGCAATGGAAAAAAAGCCTCTGCTTGCTGTTCATCCTGGGAAGGCCAACCTGCCCTGGCTCGCCGAGCAGACAGTCGACTTTCGATGCAGCCTGACATACGGACTTGTTGCCCCTGCAACACTGCCTAAGCTTTTGGAAGGGAAAAGGACACTTTGGCCTAACCCAAGGAATTACGTCGGTCACGCCACTCAGCCCAAGCAGAACTCCCTTCGTGCCAAAGTTTTATCCGGGAAGGTCCAGGGTGCTGCGTGAGTCTCTTTTCGTTGCTCAGAAACTACCCGTACACGGGCTGTGCCAAGTCTGGCCTCGGGACCTAAGGAGGGAAGCGTTATTTTCCCACCGGGAAAGCAGGCCACCTGCGGCCTCAAACTTAAGTGAAAACCAAGGCTGTTGCCCGTCATCTCTTCACAGTGGCAATGCCGACTGAGGGAAAGGCACTGTGTTTCCTCGATTAACACAGTGTTTCCTATTCGTGGCAGCAGGCCTCCAGCAGCCCTCTTCACGTAACGGGGAAACCAGACCTGTCCCCCAGGCTCAACGTAATGGCCGGCTTTCCATCCACGGGTGGCCGTGTACAAACGATTTCCATGACCCCGGTAGGGAAGGTAGGGCATCAAGGCCAGTGTGCCCTTCCTAGGACTCCCGCCGCCTGACCATGTCCCTTGGAAGAACGCTGTGTGCTCAGTGACTCTTCTTGGCCGACTGAGCGCCGTGCCGCTCCCTGGGTACTCCGGATCGTCTCTTTGAGTGCACTGTGAAAGGCAAGGCAGTGTCTGTTTTCTTCGTTGGATCGATAGACGGACAAATCTTTCAAATGTGCCCCGACCAGAGTTCTGGAAAGTCCTCGGTGGAATGCCAGTGGCTCTCAGGGCTGACCCTGAGCTGCCGTGAAACCACTCTGTGCTTCGTGTTCCTTCTCGCTTTACACACCTGCCGTCTCTCTCTGCCAAGCAGAAACACGACTTTTACATGCAGCCTGGAAAATCAACAGTTTCCTCCTGAGCCCCGCTAGTCTTTTGGCAGGTTCAAGGCCACCTAGACCACCCTAGCGCCTGAAATCGCTTAGGTCATTGGCACAGGCGCAAATCTCCCTGCCTAAATAAAACATTATTCTGAGAAGGTAGCACAGTGCTTCTTGTGCCTCCTTGGGTTCTTCAGAAACGACACGTACGTGGGCTGGGTTCAACTTTGATACTGGGACCTTTATGAGAAACGGAGGAATTCCCTAGTTGAACGAGGAATCCTCGTAGCCTCCAAGGTGCCTACATACAGCGTTCTGCGAGTCCTTCCTGGCGTGCTGGAATGTGTCTCAAAGGAAAGGGTGCTTTACAGGAAAGACAAAAGGCGTTTCCACTTCCTTGCCTGAGGCAGGCCAGAGCCCCCTTTACATAAAGGGCGAGCTACACTCATCACGAAGATCAAAACAAAGTCCAGGACGGCATCCACAATGCTGGCAGGCAGGCAGCATTTGCCCAGAAGCCTTAGTCATGGCAGTGGCTTAACGCTAGTGGGCCGTTCAGGACTCCTAGGACTCCAGGGTCCTCACCACCTGGGCGTGGAGAAACACCGTGTACCCAATGTCTCTTCTTAGGCGACCTACCCACACACGGGTCCCTAGGCCCTTCGGCTCATTTCTCTGCACGAGGAAGGAAAGGCAACGCTCTGCTCTCTCTCTTCGTTGCCCATGGAGATTGCCAGGCTTTCAACAGGCCTCCCGAACACAGGCCTAGCAGGTCTCAGGTGTAATGCAAAAGGTCCCCACTGCTGCAATGAAAAAACGCTGTGTTTATTGTTCATACTGGGAACCCTTACCTGCCGTCTCTCTCTGCCAAGCAGAAGGCCGACGACAGAGGCAGCCCGACAAACGTACAAGTTGCCCCCTGAACGCTACCTCGGGTTTTCTGAGCTACAAGGACCATTTGGCCTATCCCCGGGAATTATGTCCTTGAAGCCATTCAGCCCACGCAGGACCCCCTTGGCGCCAAAGTTTTATCAGGGAAGGTCCAGCGTGCTGCTTGAGTCTCTCTTGGTTGGTCAGAAACTACAGGTGCATGTGCTGGGTTCAATTTTGATATTGGTTACCGTGAGCGAAGAGCATTCCTTTCCCAGCGGGAGAGCTGAAAGTGCGGCCTCAAAGTGTCCTGAGACAGAGTGTGGTTGCTCGTGTTCTCTTCACAAGTAGAATGGCTATGTGAGGGAAAGGAAGCTGCCCTAGAGAAACACACTGTTTTCTCTAACGTGCAGGAGGCCTCCCGCCGCCCTATATACATAAAGGGAACACTATGCTGTTCCACAAGGACCAAAGTAAGGTTCAGATATTCCATCCACGAACTGAGGCGTGCAGAGGCTTTCCACGAAACCTTAGGCAAGTAGTGCATGAATGTTCGTGTGCCTTTCCCAGGACCCCCGCTGCCTCAGCCTGCCCCCTGGAAGAACACTGTGTACCGAGTACTCTTCTTGGCCCCCTGAGCACCGTGCCGCTACCAGAGCCCTCCGGGGCATCTCTTTGCATGCCGAGTGAGAGGCAACACACTCTTGTCTTCGTTGGATAGCTAGCTAGCCAAGACATTCAAAAGTGCTCCCCGAACAGAGGTGTAGAAGGTCTTAGGTGTAATGCCTAATGTGTCTCTCAGTGCTGCCGCTGAGGAGCAAGGAGAAAGCCGGTGCGTAGGGTTCTTTCTGGGTGTACTTAGCTACCGGCTCTTTCTGGCGAGCAGTAACTCGACTTTAGATGCAGTCTGGAAAATGGACGGTTTCCCCCTGCACACTGCTAGGCTTTTGGCAGCTGCAGGGACGCCTAACTCACTCGACCTAGCCCCTCTAATATTTCATGCCATTCGCACAGTGCGCCACACCCCGGCTACACAGTTATTCAGAGGAGGTGCCACAGTCCTCCTTGGGCCCCTTTCGCTGCGGCAGAACCTATACGTACGTGGGCTGTGCTCAACTTTGAGATTGGGACCTTCAGAGCACTCTAGTACCTCCCAACTGGAGAGAAGGATGGTTCAACGTGAAAGCTGCCTGGAATACAGTGCTCTGTCAGCCCACGCTTGCATGCTGGCATGTCTTTGGGAGGAAAGTGGGCTTTTCTTGAGAGACATAGTGTGTTTCCACTTCCACTCCTGAGGCATCCCAGGGTCGCCTGTACATAAAAGGAACACTACGCTGAGCGCCAAGCTGAAGGCAAGGTCCGGGAATTGCATCCACAGCGCCGGGCAGGCCTGCAGCATTTCCCAGGAAGCCTCACTCAAAGCAGTGGCTAAACGCTAGTGTGCTTTTCAGGACTCCTGCGACTCCCGCGTCCTCACCACGTCTCATGCAAACACAATGTGTACCGGATGCCACTTCTTAGGCGACCTACCAACATACAGGGACCTAGGCCCTTCGGATCATCTCCTGGAATGGAGAGTGAAAGGCAAAACACCGCTCTCTTGGTCGCACACTTGGATTGCCAGTCTTTCAAAAGTCCTCCCGAGCACAGGTTCTAGCAGGCCTTAGGTGTACTGCAAGTGGTCCCCGCTGCTGAACCAGACCTGCAATGGAAAAAAAGCCTCTGCTTGCTGTTCATCCTGGGAAGGCCAACCTGCCCTGGCTCGCCGAGCAGACAGTCGACTTTCGATGCAGCCTGACATACGGACTTGTTGCCCCTGCAACACTGCCTAAGCTTTTGGAAGGGAAAAGGACACTTTGGCCTAACCCAAGGAATTACGTCGGTCACGCCACTCAGCCCAAGCAGAACTCCCTTCGTGCCAAAGTTTTATCCGGGAAGGTCCAGGGTGCTGCGTGAGTCTCTTTTCGTTGCTCAGAAACTACCCGTACACGGGCTGTGCCAAGTCTGGCCTCGGGACCTAAGGAGGGAAGCGTTATATTCCCACCGGGAAAGCAGGCCACCTGCGGCCTCAAACTTAAGTGAAAACCAAGGCTGTTGCCCGTCATCTCTTCACAGTGGCAATGCCGACTGAGGGAAAGGCACTGTGTTTCCTCGATTAACACAGTGTTTCCTATTCGTGGCAGCAGGCCTCCAGCAGCCCTCTTCACGTAACGGGGAAACCAGACCTGTCCCCCAGGCTCAACGTAATGGCCGGCTTTCCATCCACGGGTGGCCGTGTACAAACGATTTCCATGACCCCGGTAGGGAAGGTAGGGCATCAAGGCCAGTGTGCCCTTCCTAGGACTCCCGCCGCCTGACCATGTCCCTTGGAAGAACGCTGTGTGCTCAGTGACTCTTCTTGGCCGACTGAGCGCCGTGCCGCTCCCTGGGTACTCCGGATCGTCTCTTTGAGTGCACTGTGAAAGGCAAGGCAGTGTCTGTTTTCTTCGTTGGATCGATAGACGGACAAATCTTTCAAATGTGCCCCGACCAGAGTTCTGGAAAGTCCTCGGTGGAATGCCAGTGGCTCTCAGGGCTGACCCTGAGCTGCCGTGAAACCACTCTGTGCTTCGTGTTCCTTCTCGCTTTACACACCTGCCGTCTCTCTCTGCCAAGCAGAAACACGACTTTTACATGCAGCCTGGAAAATCAACAGTTTCCTCCTGAGCCCCGCTAGTCTTTTGGCAGGTTCAAGGCCACCTAGACCACCCTAGCGCCTGAAATCGCTTAGGTCATTGGCACAGGCGCAAATCTCCCTGCCTAAATAAAACATTATTCTGAGAAGGTAGCACAGTGCTTCTTGTGCCTCCTTGGGTTCTTCAGAAACGACACGTACGTGGGCTGGGTTCAACTTTGATACTGGGACCTTTATGAGAAACGGAGGAATTCCCTAGTTGAACGAGGAATCCTCGTAGCCTCCAAGGTGCCTACATACAGCGTTCTGCGAGTCCTTCCTGGCGTGCTGGAATCTGTCTCAAAGGAAAGGGTGCTTTACAGGAAAGACAAAAGGCGTTTCCACTTCCTTGCCTGAGGCAGGCCAGAGCCCCCTTTACATAAAGGGCGAGCTACACTCATCACGAAGATCAAAACAAAGTCCAGGACGGCATCCACAATGCTGGCAGGCAGGCAGCATTTGCCCAGAAGCCTTAGTCATGGCAGTGGCTTAACGCTAGTGGGCCGTTCAGGACTCCTAGGACTCCAGGGTCCTCACCACCTGGGCGTGGAGAAACACCGTGTACCCAATGTCTCTTCTTAGGCGACCTACCCACACACAGGTCCCTAGGCCCTTCGGCTCATTTCTCTGCACGAGGAAGGAAAGGCAACGTTCTGCTCTCTCTCTTCGTTGCCCATGGAGATTGCCAGGCTTTCAACAGGCCTCCCGAACACAGGCCTAGCAGGTCTCAGGTGTAATGCAAAAGGTCCCCACTGCTGCAATGAAAAAACGCTGTGTTTATTGTTCATACTGGGAACCCTTACCTGCCGTCTCTCTCTGCCAAGCAGAAGGCCGACGACAGAGGCAGCCCGACAAACGTACAAGTTGCCCCCTGAACGCTACCTCGGGTTTTCTGAGCTACAAGGACCATTTGGCCTATCCCCGGGAATTATGTCCTTGAAGCCATTCGGCCCACGCAGGACCCCCTTGGCGCCAAAGTTTTATCAGGGAAGGTCCAGCGTGCTGCTTGAGTCTCTCTTGGTTGGTCAGAAACTACAGGTGCATGTGCTGGGTTCAATTTTGATATTGGTTACCGAGAGCGAAGAGCATTCCTTTCCCAGCGGGAGAGCTGAAAGTGCGGCCTCAAAGTGTCCTGAGACAGAGTGTGGTTGCTCGTGTTCTCTTCACAAGTAGAATGGCTATATGTGAGGGAAAGGAAGCTGCCCTAGAGAAACACACTGTTTTCTCTAACGTGCAGGAGGCCTCCCGCCGCCCTATATACATAAAGGGAACACTATGCTGTTCCACAAGGACCAAAGTAAGGTTCAGATATTCCATCCACGAACTGAGGCGTGCAGAGGCTTTCCACGAAACCTTAGGCAAGTAGTGCATGAATGTTCGTGTGCCTTTCCCAGGACCCCCGCTGCCTCAGCCTGCCCCCTGGAAGAACACTGTGTACCGAGTACTCTTCTTGGCCCCCTGAGCACCGTGCCGCTACCAGAGCCCTCCGGGGCATCTCTTTGCATGCCGAGTGAGAGGCAACACACTCTTGTCTTCGTTGGATAGCTAGCTAGCCAAGACATTCAAAAGTGCTCCCCGAACAGAGGTGTAGAAGGTCTTAGGTGTAATGCCTAATGTGTCTCTCAGTGCTGCCGCTGAGGAGCAAGGAGAAAGCCGGTGCGTAGGGTTCTTTCTGGGTGTACTTAGCTACCGGCTCTTTCTGGCGAGCAGTAACTCGACTTTAGATGCAGTCTGGAAAATGGACGGTTTCCCCCTGCACACTGCTAGGCTTTTGGCAGCTGCAGGGACGCCTAACTCACTCGACCTAGCCCCTCTAATATTTCATGCCATTCGCACAGTGCGCCACACCCCGGCTACACAGTTATTCAGAGGAGGTGCCACAGTCCTCCTTGGGCCCCTTTCGCTGCGGCAGAACCTATACGTACGTGGGCTGTGCTCAACTTTGAGATTGGGACCTTCAGAGCACTCTAGTACCTCCCAACTGGAGAGAAGGATGGTTCAACGTGAAAGCTGCCTGGAATACAGTGCTCTGTCAGCCCACGCTTGCATGCTGGCATGTCTTTGGGAGGAAAGTGGGCTTTTCTTGAGAGACATAGTGTGTTTCCACTTCCACTCCTGAGGCATCCCAGGGTCGCCTGTACATAAAAGGAACACTACGCTGAGCGCCAAGCTGAAGGCAAGGTCCGGGAATTGCATCCACAGCGCCGGGCAGGCCTGCAGCATTTCCCAGGAAGCCTCACTCAAAGCAGTGGCTAAACGCTAGTGTGCTTTTCAGGACTCCTGCGACTCCCGCGTCCTCACCACGTCTCATGCAAACACAATGTGTACCGGATGCCACTTCTTAGGCGACCTACCAACATACAGGGACCTAGGCCCTTCGGATCATCTCCTGGAATGGAGAGTGAAAGGCAAAACACCGCTCTCTTGGTCGCACACTTGGATTGCCAGTCTTTCAAAAGTCCTCCCGAGCACAGGTTCTAGCAGGCCTTAGGTGTACTGCAAGTGGTCCCCGCTGCTGAACCAGACCTGCAATGGAAAAAAAGCCTCTGCTTGCTGTTCATCCTGGGAAGGCCAACCTGCCCTGGCTCGCCGAGCAGACAGTCGACTTTCGATGCAGCCTGACATACGGACTTGTTGCCCCTGCAACACTGCCTAAGCTTTTGGAAGGGAAAAGGACACTTTGGCCTAACCCAAGGAATTACGTCGGTCACGCCACTCAGCCCAAGCAGAACTCCCTTCGTGCCAAAGTTTTATCCGGGAAGGTCCAGGGTGCTGCGTGAGTCTCTTTTCGTTGCTCAGAAACTACCCGTACACGGGCTGTGCCAAGTCTGGCCTCGGGACCTAAGGAGGGAAGCGTTATTTTCCCACCGGGAAAGCAGGCCACCTGCGGCCTCAAACTTAAGTGAAAACCAAGGCTGTTGCCCGTCATCTCTTCACAGTGGCAATGCCGACTGAGGGAAAGGCACTGTGTTTCCTCGATTAACACAGTGTTTCCTATTCGTGGCAGCAGGCCTCCAGCAGCCCTCTTCACGTAACGGGGAAACCAGACCTGTCCCCCAGGCTCAACGTAATGGCCGGCTTTCCATCCACGGGTGGCCGTGTACAAACGATTTCCATGACCCCGGTAGGGAAGGTAGGGCATCAAGGCCAGTGTGCCCTTCCTAGGACTCCCGCCGCCTGACCATGTCCCTTGGAAGAACGCTGTGTGCTCAGTGACTCTTCTTGGCCGACTGAGCGCCGTGCCGCTACCTGGGTACTCCGGATCGTCTCTTTGAGTGCACTGTGAAAGGCAAGGCAGTGTCTGTTTTCTTCGTTGGATCGATAGACGGACAAATCTTTCAAATGTGCCCCGACCAGAGTTCTGGAAAGTCCTCGGTGGAATGCCAGTGGCTCTCAGGGCTGACCCTGAGCTGCCGTGAAACCACTCTGTGCTTCGTGTTCCTTCTCGCTTTACACACCTGCCGTCTCTCTCTGCCAAGCAGAAACACGACTTTTACATGCAGCCTGGAAAATCAACAGTTTCCTCCTGAGCCCCGCTAGTCTTTTGGCAGGTTCAAGGCCACCTAGACCACCCTAGCGCCTGAAATCGCTTAGGTCATTGGCACAGGCGCAAATCTCCCTGCCTAAATAAAACATTATTCTGAGAAGGTAGCACAGTGCTTCTTGTGCCTCCTTGGGTTCTTCAGAAACGACACGTACGTGGGCTGGGTTCAACTTTGATACTGGGACCTTTATGAGAAACGGAGGAATTCCCTAGTTGAACGAGGAATCCTCGTAGCCTCCAAGGTGCCTACATACAGCGTTCTGCGAGTCCTTCCTGGCGTGCTGGAATGTGTCTCAAAGGAAAGGGTGCTTTACAGGAAAGACAAAAGGCGTTTCCACTTCCTTGCCTGAGGCAGGCCAGAGCCCCCTTTACATAAAGGGCGAGCTACACTCATCACGAAGATCAAAACAAAGTCCAGGACGGCATCCACAATGCTGGCAGGCAGGCAGCATTTGCCCAGAAGCCTTAGTCATGGCAGTGGCTTAACGCTAGTGGGCCGTTCAGGACTCCTAGGACTCCTGGGTCCTCACCACCTGGGCGTGGAGAAACACCGTGTACCCAATGTCTCTTCTTAGGCGACCTACCCACACACAGGTCCCTAGGCCCTTCGGCTCATTTCTCTGCACGAGGAAGGAAAGGCAACGTTCTGCTCTCTCTCTTCGTTGCCCATGGAGATTGCCAGGCTTTCAACAGGCCTCCCGAACACAGGCCTAGCAGGTCTCAGGTGTAATGCAAAAGGTCCCCACTGCTGCAATGAAAAAACGCTGTGTTTATTGTTCATACTGGGAACCCTTACCTGCCGTCTCTCTCTGCCAAGCAGAAGGCCGACGACAGAGGCAGCCCGACAAACGTACAAGTTGCCCCCTGAACGCTACCTCGGGTTTTCTGAGCTACAAGGACCATTTGGCCTATCCCCGGGAATTATGTCCTTGAAGCCATTCAGCCCACGCAGGACCCCCTTGGCGCCAAAGTTTTATCAGGGAAGGTCCAGCGTGCTGCTTGAGTCTCTCTTGGTTGGTCAGAAACTACAGGTGCATGTGCTGGGTTCAATTTTGATATTGGTTACCGAGAGCGAAGAGCATTCCTTTCCCAGCGGGAGAGCTGAAAGTGCGGCCTCAAAGTGTCCTGAGACAGAGTGTGGTTGCTCGTGTTCTCTTCACAAGTAGAATGGCTATGTGAGGGAAAGGAAGCTGCCCTAGAGAAACACACTGTTTTCTCTAACGTGCAGGAGGCCTCCCGCCGCCCTATATACATAAAGGGAACACTGTGCTGTTCCACAAGGACCAAAGTAAGGTTCAGATATTCCATCCACGAACTGAGGCGTGCAGAGGCTTTCCACGAAACCTTAGGCAAGTAGTGCATGAATGTTCGTGTGCCTTTCCCAGGACCCCCGCTGCCTCAGCCTGCCCCCTGGAAGAACACTGTGTACCGAGTACTCTTCTTGGCCCCCTGAGCACCGTGCCGCTACCAGAGCCCTCCGGGGCATCTCTTTGCATGCCGAGTGAGAGGCAACACACTCTTGTCTTCGTTGGATAGCTAGCTAGCCAAGACATTCAAAAGTGCTCCCCGAACAGAGGTGTAGAAGGTCTTAGGTGTAATGCCTAATGTGTCTCTCAGTGCTGCCGCTGAGGAGCAAGGAGAAAGCCGGTGCGTAGGGTTCTTTCTGGGTGTACTTAGCTACCGGCTCTTTCTGGCGAGCAGTAACTCGACTTTAGATGCAGTCTGGAAAATGGACGGTTTCCCCCTGCACACTGCTAGGCTTTTGGCAGCTGCAGGGACGCCTAACTCACTCGACCTAGCCCCTCTAATATTTCATGCCATTCGCACAGTGCGCCACACCCCGGCTACACAGTTATTCAGAGGAGGTGCCACAGTCCTCCTTGGGCCCCTTTCGCTGCGGCAGAACCTATACGTACGTGGGCTGTGCTCAACTTTGAGATTGGGACCTTCAGAGCACTCTAGTACCTCCCAACTGGAGAGAAGGATGGTTCAACGTGAAAGCTGCCTGGAATACAGTGCTCTGTCAGCCCACGCTTGCATGCTGGCATGTCTTTGGGAGGAAAGTGGGCTTTTCTTGAGAGACATAGTGTGTTTCCACTTCCACTCCTGAGGCATCCCAGGGTCGCCTGTACATAAAAGGAACACTACGCTGAGCGCCAAGCTGAAGGCAAGGTCCGGGAATTGCATCCACAGCGCCGGGCAGGCCTGCAGCATTTCCCAGGAAGCCTCACTCAAAGCAGTGGCTAAACGCTAGTGTGCTTTTCAGGACTCCTGCGACTCCCGCGTCCTCACCACGTCTCATGCAAACACAATGTGTACCGGATGCCACTTCTTAGGCGACCTACCAACATACAGGGACCTAGGCCCTTCGGATCATCTCCTGGAATGGAGAGTGAAAGGCAAAACACCGCTCTCTTGGTCGCACACTTGGATTGCCAGTCTTTCAAAAGTCCTCCCGAGCACAGGTTCTAGCAGGCCTTAGGTGTACTGCAAGTGGTCCCCGCTGCTGAACCAGACCTGCAATGGAAAAAAAGCCTCTGCTTGCTCTTCATCCTGGGAAGGCCAACCTGCCCTGGCTCGCCGAGCAGACAGTCGACTTTCGATGCAGCCTGACATACGGACTTGTTGCCCCTGCAACACTGCCTAAGCTTTTGGAAGGGAAAAGGACACTTTGGCCTAACCCAAGGAATTACGTCGGTCACGCCACTCAGCCCAAGCAGAACTCCCTTCGTGCCAAAGTTTTATCCGGGAAGGTCCAGGGTGCTGCGTGAGTCTCTTTTCGTTGCTCAGAAACTACCCGTACACGGGCTGTGCCAAGTCTGGCCTCGGGACCTAAGGAGGGAAGCGTTATTTTCCCACCGGGAAAGCAGGCCACCTGCGGCCTCAAACTTAAGTGAAAACCAAGGCTGTTGCCCGTCATCTCTTCACAGTGGCAATGCCGACTGAGGGAAAGGCACTGTGTTTCCTCGATTAACACAGTGTTTCCTATTCGTGGCAGCAGGCCTCCAGCAGCCCTCTTCACGTAACGGGGAAACCAGACCTGTCCCCCAGGCTCAACGTAATGGCCGGCTTTCCATCCACGGGTGGCCGTGTACAAACGATTTCCATGACCCCGGTAGGGAAGGTAGGGCATCAAGGCCAGTGTGCCCTTCCTAGGACTCCCGCCGCCTGACCATGTCCCTTGGAAGAACGCTGTGTGCTCAGTGACTCTTCTTGGCCGACTGAGCGCCGTGCCGCTACCTGGGTACTCCGGATCGTCTCTTTGAGTGCACTGTGAAAGGCAAGGCAGTGTCTGTTTTCTTCGTTGGATCGATAGACGGACAAATCTTTCAAATGTGCCCCGACCAGAGTTCTGGAAAGTCCTCGGTGGAATGCCAGTGGCTCTCAGGGCTGACCCTGAGCTGCCGTGAAACCACTCTGTGCTTCGTGTTCCTTCTCGCTTTACACACCTGCCGTCTCTCTCTGCCAAGCAGAAACACGACTTTTACATGCAGCCTGGAAAATCAACAGTTTCCTCCTGAGCCCCGCTAGTCTTTTGGCAGGTTCAAGGCCACCTAGACCACCCTAGCGCCTGAAATCGCTTAGGTCATTGGCACAGGCGCAAATCTCCCTGCCTAAATAAAACATTATTCTGAGAAGGTAGCACAGTGCTTCTTGTGCCTCCTTGGGTTCTTCAGAAACGACACGTACGTGGGCTGGGTTCAACTTTGATACTGGGACCTTTATGAGAAACGGAGGAATTCCCTAGTTGAACGAGGAATCCTCGTAGCCTCCAAGGTGCCTACATACAGCGTTCTGCGAGTCCTTCCTGGCGTGCTGGAATCTGTCTCAAAGGAAAGGGTGCTTTACAGGAAAGACAAAAGGCGTTTCCACTTCCTTGCCTGAGGCAGGCCAGAGCCCCCTTTACATAAAGGGCGAGCTACACTCATCACGAAGATCAAAACAAAGTCCAGGACGGCATCCACAATGCTGGCAGGCAGGCAGCATTTGCCCAGAAGCCTTAGTCATGGCAGTGGCTTAACGCTAGTGGGCCGTTCAGGACTCCTAGGACTCCAGGGTCCTCACCACCTGGGCGTGGAGAAACACCGTGTACCCAATGTCTCTTCTTAGGCGACCTACCCACACACAGGTCCCTAGGCCCTTCGGCTCATTTCTCTGCACGAGGAAGGAAAGGCAACGTTCTGCTCTCTCTCTTCGTTGCCCATGGAGATTGCCAGGCTTTCAACAGGCCTCCCGAACACAGGCCTAGCAGGTCTCAGGTGTAATGCAAAAGGTCCCCACTGCTGCAATGAAAAAACGCTGTGTTTATTGTTCATACTGGGAACCCTTACCTGCCGTCTCTCTCTGCCAAGCAGAAGGCCGACGACAGAGGCAGCCCGACAAACGTACAAGTTGCCCCCTGAACGCTACCTCGGGTTTTCTGAGCTACAAGGACCATTTGGCCTATCCCCGGGAATTATGTCCTTGAAGCCATTCAGCCCACGCAGGACCCCCTTGGCGCCAAAGTTTTATCAGGGAAGGTCCAGCGTGCTGCTTGAGTCTCTCTTGGTTGGTCAGAAACTACAGGTGCATGTGCTGGGTTCAATTTTGATATTGGTTACCGAGAGCGAAGAGCATTCCTTTCCCAGCGGGAGAGCTGAAAGTGCGGCCTCAAAGTGTCCTGAGACAGAGTGTGGTTGCTCCTGTTCTCTTCACAAGTAGAATGGCTATGTGAGGGAAAGGAAGCTGCCCTAGAGAAACACACTGTTTTCTCTAACGTGCAGGAGGCCTCCCGGCGCCCTATATACATAAAGGGAACACTGTGCTGTTCCACAAGGACCAAAGTAAGGTTCAGATATTCCATCCACGAACTGAGGCGTGCAGAGGCTTTCCACGAAACCTTAGGCAAGTAGTGCATGAATGTTCGTGTGCCTTTCCCAGGACCCCCGCTGCCTCAGCCTGCCCCCTGGAAGAACACTGTGTACCGAGTACTCTTCTTGGCCCCCTGAGCACCGTGCCGCTACCAGAGCCCTCCGGGGCATCTCTTTGCATGCCGAGTGAGAGGCAACACACTCTTGTCTTCGTTGGATAGCTAGCTAGCCAAGACATTCAAAAGTGCTCCCCGAACAGAGGTGTAGAAGGTCTTAGGTGTAATGCCTAATGTGTCTCTCAGTGCTGCCGCTGAGGAGCAAGGAGAAAGCCGGTGCGTAGGGTTCTTTCTGGGTGTACTTAGCTACCGGCTCTTTCTGGCGAGCAGTAACTCGACTTTAGATGCAGTCTGGAAAATGGACGGTTTCCCCCTGCACACTGCTAGGCTTTTGGCAGCTGCAGGGACGCCTAACTCACTCGACCTAGCCCCTCTAATATTTCATGCCATTCGCACAGTGCGCCACACCCCGGCTACACAGTTATTCAGAGGAGGTGCCACAGTCCTCCTTGGGCCCCTTTCGCTGCGGCAGAACCTATACGTACGTGGGCTGTGCTCAACTTTGAGATTGGGACCTTCAGAGCACTCTAGTACCTCCCAACTGGAGAGAAGGATGGTTCAACGTGAAAGCTGCCTGGAATACAGTGCTCTGTCAGCCCACGCTTGCATGCTGGCATGTCTTTGGGAGGAAAGTGGGCTTTTCTTGAGAGACATAGTGTGTTTCCACTTCCACTCCTGAGGCATCCCAGGGTCGCCTGTACATAAAAGGAACACTACGCTGAGCGCCAAGCTGAAGGCAAGGTCCGGGAATTGCATCCACAGCGCCGGGCAGGCCTGCAGCATTTGCCAGGAAGCCTCACTCAAAGCAGTGGCTAAACGCTAGTGTGCTTTTCAGGACTCCTGCGACTCCCGCGTCCTCACCACGTCTCATGCAAACACAATGTGTACCGGATGCCACTTCTTAGGCGACCTACCAACATACAGGGACCTAGGCCCTTCGGATCATCTCCTGGAATGGAGAGTGAAAGGCAAAACACCGCTCTCTTGGTCGCACACTTGGATTGCCAGTCTTTCAAAAGTCCTCCCGAGCACAGGTTCTAGCAGGCCTTAGGTGTACTGCAAGTGGTCCCCGCTGCTGAACCAGACCTGCAATGGAAAAAAAGCCTCTGCTTGCTCTTCATCCTGGGAAGGCCAACCTGCCCTGGCTCGCCGAGCAGACAGTCGACTTTCGATGCAGCCTGACATACGGACTTGTTGCCCCTGCAACACTGCCTAAGCTTTTGGAAGGGAAAAGGACACTTTGGCCTAACCCAAGGAATTACGTCGGTCACGCCACTCAGCCCAAGCAGAACTCCCTTCGTGCCAAAGTTTTATCCGGGAAGGTCCAGGGTGCTGCGTGAGTCTCTTTTCGTTGCTCAGAAACTACCCGTACACGGGCTGTGCCAAGTCTGGCCTCGGGACCTAAGGAGGGAAGCGTTATTTTCCCACCGGGAAAGCAGGCCACCTGCGGCCTCAAACTTAAGTGAAAACCAAGGCTGTTGCCCGTCATCTCTTCACAGTGGCAATGCCGACTGAGGGAAAGGCACTGTGTTTCCTCGATTAACACAGTGTTTCCTATTCGTGGCAGCAGGCCTCCAGCAGCCCTCTTCACGTAACGGGGAAACCAGACCTGTCCCCCAGGCTCAACGTAATGGCCGGCTTTCCATCCACGGGTGGCCGTGTACAAACGATTTCCATGACCCCGGTAGGGAAGGTAGGGCATCAAGGCCAGTGTGCCCTTCCTAGGACTCCCGCCGCCTGACCATGTCCCTTGGAAGAACGCTGTGTGCTCAGTGACTCTTCTTGGCCGACTGAGCGCCGTGCCGCTACCTGGGTACTCCGGATCGTCTCTTTGAGTGCACTGTGAAAGGCAAGGCAGTGTCTGTTTTCTTCGTTGGATCGATAGACGGACAAATCTTTCAAATGTGCCCCGACCAGAGTTCTGGAAAGTCCTCGGTGGAATGCCAGTGGCTCTCAGGGCTGACCCTGAGCTGCCGTGAAACCACTCTGTGCTTCGTGTTCCTTCTCGCTTTACACACCTGCCGTCTCTCTCTGCCAAGCAGAAACACGACTTTTACATGCAGCCTGGAAAATCAACAGTTTCCTCCTGAGCCCCGCTAGTCTTTTGGCAGGTTCAAGGCCACCTAGACCACCCTAGCGCCTGAAATCGCTTAGGTCATTGGCACAGGCGCAAATCTCCCTGCCTAAATAAAACATTATTCTGAGAAGGTAGCACAGTGCTTCTTGTGCCTCCTTGGGTTCTTCAGAAACGACACGTACGTGGGCTGGGTTCAACTTTGATACTGGGACCTTTATGAGAAACGGAGGAATTCCCTAGTTGAACGAGGAATCCTCGTAGCCTCCAAGGTGCCTACATACAGCGTTCTGCGAGTCCTTCCTGGCGTGCTGGAATCTGTCTCAAAGGAAAGGGTGCTTTACAGGAAAGACAAAAGGCGTTTCCACTTCCTTGCCTGAGGCAGGCCAGAGCCCCCTTTACATAAAGGGCGAGCTACACTCATCACGAAGATCAAAACAAAGTCCAGGACGGCATCCACAATGCTGGCAGGCAGGCAGCATTTGCCCAGAAGCCTTAGTCATGGCAGTGGCTTAACGCTAGTGGGCCGTTCAGGACTCCTAGGACTCCAGGGTCCTCACCACCTGGGCGTGGAGAAACACCGTGTACCCAATGTCTCTTCTTAGGCGACCTACCCACACACAGGTCCCTAGGCCCTTCGGCTCATTTCTCTGCACGAGGAAGGAAAGGCAACGTTCTGCTCTCTCTCTTCGTTGCCCATGGAGATTGCCAGGCTTTCAACAGGCCTCCCGAACACAGGCCTAGCAGGTCTCAGGTGTAATGCAAAAGGTCCCCACTGCTGCAATGAAAAAACGCTGTGTTTATTGTTCATACTGGGAACCCTTACCTGCCGTCTCTCTCTGCCAAGCAGAAGGCCGACGACAGAGGCAGCCCGACAAACGTACAAGTTGCCCCCTGAACGCTACCTCGGGTTTTCTGAGCTACAAGGACCATTTGGCCTATCCCCGGGAATTATGTCCTTGAAGCCATTCAGCCCACGCAGGACCCCCTTGGCGCCAAAGTTTTATCAGGGAAGGTCCAGCGTGCTGCTTGAGTCTCTCTTGGTTGGTCAGAAACTACAGGTGCATGTGCTGGGTTCAATTTTGATATTGGTTACCGAGAGCGAAGAGCATTCCTTTCCCAGCGGGAGAGCTGAAAGTGCGGCCTCAAAGTGTCCTGAGACAGAGTGTGGTTGCTCCTGTTCTCTTCACAAGTAGAATGGCTATGTGAGGGAAAGGAAGCTGCCCTAGAGAAACACACTGTTTTCTCTAACGTGCAGGAGGCCTCCCGGCGCCCTATATACATAAAGGGAACACTGTGCTGTTCCACAAGGACCAAAGTAAGGTTCAGATATTCCATCCACGAACTGAGGCGTGCAGAGGCTTTCCACGAAACCTTAGGCAAGTAGTGCATGAATGTTCGTGTGCCTTTCCCAGGACCCCCGCTGCCTCAGCCTGCCCCCTGGAAGAACACTGTGTACCGAGTACTCTTCTTGGCCCCCTGAGCACCGTGCCGCTACCAGAGCCCTCCGGGGCATCTCTTTGCATGCCGAGTGAGAGGCAACACACTCTTGTCTTCGTTGGATAGCTAGCTAGCCAAGACATTCAAAAGTGCTCCCCGAACAGAGGTGTAGAAGGTCTTAGGTGTAATGCCTAATGTGTCTCTCAGTGCTGCCGCTGAGGAGCAAGGAGAAAGCCGGTGCGTAGGGTTCTTTCTGGGTGTACTTAGCTACCGGCTCTTTCTGGCGAGCAGTAACTCGACTTTAGATGCAGTCTGGAAAATGGACGGTTTCCCCCTGCACACTGCTAGGCTTTTGGCAGCTGCAGGGACGCCTAACTCACTCGACCTAGCCCCTCTAATATTTCATGCCATTCGCACAGTGCGCCACACCCCGGCTACACAGTTATTCAGAGGAGGTGCCACAGTCCTCCTTGGGCCCCTTTCGCTGCGGCAGAACCTATACGTACGTGGGCTGTGCTCAACTTTGAGATTGGGACCTTCAGAGCACTCTAGTACCTCCCAACTGGAGAGAAGGATGGTTCAACGTGAAAGCTGCCTGGAATACAGTGCTCTGTCAGCCCACGCTTGCATGCTGGCATGTCTTTGGGAGGAAAGTGGGCTTTTCTTGAGAGACATAGTGTGTTTCCACTTCCACTCCTGAGGCATCCCAGGGTCGCCTGTACATAAAAGGAACACTACGCTGAGCGCCAAGCTGAAGGCAAGGTCCGGGAATTGCATCCACAGCGCCGGGCAGGCCTGCAGCATTTCCCAGGAAGCCTCACTCAAAGCAGTGGCTAAACGCTAGTGTGCTTTTCAGGACTCCTGCGACTCCCGCGTCCTCACCACGTCTCATGCAAACACAATGTGTACCGGATGCCACTTCTTAGGCGACCTACCAACATACAGGGACCTAGGCCCTTCGGATCATCTCCTGGAATGGAGAGTGAAAGGCAAAACACCGCTCTCTTGGTCGCACACTTGGATTGCCAGTCTTTCAAAAGTCCTCCCGAGCACAGGTTCTAGCAGGCCTTAGGTGTACTGCAAGTGGTCCCCGCTGCTGAACCAGACCTGCAATGGAAAAAAAGCCTCTGCTTGCTGTTCATCCTGGGAAGGCCAACCTGCCCTGGCTCGCCGAGCAGACAGTCGACTTTCGATGCAGCCTGACATACGGACTTGTTGCCCCTGCAACACTGCCTAAGCTTTTGGAAGGGAAAAGGACACTTTGGCCTAACCCAAGGAATTACGTCGGTCACGCCACTCAGCCCAAGCAGAACTCCCTTCGTGCCAAAGTTTTATCCGGGAAGGTCCAGGGTGCTGCGTGAGTCTCTTTTCGTTGCTCAGAAACTACCCGTACACGGGCTGTGCCAAGTCTGGCCTCGGGACCTAAGGAGGGAAGCGTTATTTTCCCACCGGGAAAGCAGGCCACCTGCGGCCTCAAACTTAAGTGAAAACCAAGGCTGTTGCCCGTCATCTCTTCACAGTGGCAATGCCGACTGAGGGAAAGGCACTGTGTTTCCTCGATTAACACAGTGTTTCCTATTCGTGGCAGCAGGCCTCCAGCAGCCCTCTTCACGTAACGGGGAAACCAGACCTGTCCCCCAGGCTCAACGTAATGGCCGGCTTTCCATCCACGGGTGGCCGTGTACAAACGATTTCCATGACCCCGGTAGGGAAGGTAGGGCATCAAGGCCAGTGTGCCCTTCCTAGGACTCCCGCCGCCTGACCATGTCCCTTGGAAGAACGCTGTGTGCTCAGTGACTCTTCTTGGCCGACTGAGCGCCGTGCCGCTACCTGGGTACTCCGGATCGTCTCTTTGAGTGCACTGTGAAAGGCAAGGCAGTGTCTGTTTTCTTCGTTGGATCGATAGACGGACAAATCTTTCAAATGTGCCCCGACCAGAGTTCTGGAAAGTCCTCGGTGGAATGCCAGTGGCTCTCAGGGCTGACCCTGAGCTGCCGTGAAACCACTCTGTGCTTCGTGTTCCTTCTCGCTTTACACACCTGCCGTCTCTCTCTGCCAAGCAGAAACACGACTTTTACATGCAGCCTGGAAAATCAACAGTTTCCTCCTGAGCCCCGCTAGTCTTTTGGCAGGTTCAAGGCCACCTAGACCACCCTAGCGCCTGAAATCGCTTAGGTCATTGGCACAGGCGCAAATCTCCCTGCCTAAATAAAACATTATTCTGAGAAGGTAGCACAGTGCTTCTTGTGCCTCCTTGGGTTCTTCAGAAACGACACGTACGTGGGCTGGGTTCAACTTTGATACTGGGACCTTTATGAGAAACGGAGGAATTCCCTAGTTGAACGAGGAATCCTCGTAGCCTCCAAGGTGCCTACATACAGCGTTCTGCGAGTCCTTCCTGGCGTGCTGGAATGTGTCTCAAAGGAAAGGGTGCTTTACAGGAAAGACAAAAGGCGTTTCCACTTCCTTGCCTGAGGCAGGCCAGAGCCCCCTTTACATAAAGGGCGAGCTACACTCATCACGAAGATCAAAACAAAGTCCAGGACGGCATCCACAATGCTGGCAGGCAGGCAGCATTTGCCCAGAAGCCTTAGTCATGGCAGTGGCTTAACGCTAGTGGGCCGTTCAGGACTCCTAGGACTCCAGGGTCCTCACCACCTGGGCGTGGAGAAACACCGTGTACCCAATGTCTCTTCTTAGGCGACCTACCCACACACGGGTCCCTAGGCCCTTCGGCTCATTTCTCTGCACGAGGAAGGAAAGGCAACGCTCTGCTCTCTCTCTTCGTTGCCCATGGAGATTGCCAGGCTTTCAACAGGCCTCCCGAACACAGGCCTAGCAGGTCTCAGGTGTAATGCAAAAGGTCCCCACTGCTGCAATGAAAAAACGCTGTGTTTATTGTTCATACTGGGAACCCTTACCTGCCGTCTCTCTCTGCCAAGCAGAAGGCCGACGACAGAGGCAGCCCGACAAACGTACAAGTTGCCCCCTGAACGCTACCTCGGGTTTTCTGAGCTACAAGGACCATTTGGCCTATCCCCGGGAATTATGTCCTTGAAGCCATTCAGCCCACGCAGGACCCCCTTGGCGCCAAAGTTTTATCAGGGAAGGTCCAGCGTGCTGCTTGAGTCTCTCTTGGTTGGTCAGAAACTACAGGTGCATGTGCTGGGTTCAATTTTGATATTGGTTACCGAGAGCGAAGAGCATTCCTTTCCCAGCGGGAGAGCTGAAAGTGCGGCCTCAAAGTGTCCTGAGACAGAGTGTGGTTGCTCGTGTTCTCTTCACAAGTAGAATGGCTATATGTGAGGGAAAGGAAGCTGCCCTAGAGAAACACACTGTTTTCTCTAACGTGCAGGAGGCCTCCCGCCGCCCTATATACATAAAGGGAACACTATGCTGTTCCACAAGGACCAAAGTAAGGTTCAGATATTCCATCCACGAACTGAGGCGTGCAGAGGCTTTCCACGAAACCTTAGGCAAGTAGTGCATGAATGTTCGTGTGCCTTTCCCAGGACCCCCGCTGCCTCAGCCTGCCCCCTGGAAGAACACTGTGTACCGAGTACTCTTCTTGGCCCCCTGAGCACCGTGCCGCTACCAGAGCCCTCCGGGGCATCTCTTTGCATGCCGAGTGAGAGGCAACACACTCTTGTCTTCGTTGGATAGCTAGCTAGCCAAGACATTCAAAAGTGCTCCCCGAACAGAGGTGTAGAAGGTCTTAGGTGTAATGCCTAATGTGTCTCTCAGTGCTGCCGCTGAGGAGCAAGGAGAAAGCCGGTGCGTAGGGTTCTTTCTGGGTGTACTTAGCTACCGGCTCTTTCTGGCGAGCAGTAACTCGACTTTAGATGCAGTCTGGAAAATGGACGGTTTCCCCCTGCACACTGCTAGGCTTTTGGCAGCTGCAGGGACGCCTAACTCACTCGACCTAGCCCCTCTAATATTTCATGCCATTCGCACAGTGCGCCACACCCCGGCTACACAGTTATTCAGAGGAGGTGCCACAGTCCTCCTTGGGCCCCTTTCGCTGCGGCAGAACCTATACGTACGTGGGCTGTGCTCAACTTTGAGATTGGGACCTTCAGAGCACTCTAGTACCTCCCAACTGGAGAGAAGGATGGTTCAACGTGAAAGCTGCCTGGAATACAGTGCTCTGTCAGCCCACGCTTGCATGCTGGCATGTCTTTGGGAGGAAAGTGGGCTTTTCTTGAGAGACATAGTGTGTTTCCACTTCCACTCCTGAGGCATCCCAGGGTCGCCTGTACATAAAAGGAACACTACGCTGAGCGCCAAGCTGAAGGCAAGGTCCGGGAATTGCATCCACAGCGCCGGGCAGGCCTGCAGCATTTCCCAGGAAGCCTCACTCAAAGCAGTGGCTAAACGCTAGTGTGCTTTTCAGGACTCCTGCGACTCCCGCGTCCTCACCACGTCTCATGCAAACACAATGTGTACCGGATGCCACTTCTTAGGCGACCTACCAACATACAGGGACCTAGGCCCTTCGGATCATCTCCTGGAATGGAGAGTGAAAGGCAAAACACCGCTCTCTTGGTCGCACACTTGGATTGCCAGTCTTTCAAAAGTCCTCCCGAGCACAGGTTCTAGCAGGCCTTAGGTGTACTGCAAGTGGTCCCCGCTGCTGAACCAGACCTGCAATGGAAAAAAAGCCTCTGCTTGCTGTTCATCCTGGGAAGGCCAACCTGCCCTGGCTCGCCGAGCAGACAGTCGACTTTCGATGCAGCCTGACATACGGACTTGTTGCCCCTGCAACACTGCCTAAGCTTTTGGAAGGGAAAAGGACACTTTGGCCTAACCCAAGGAATTACGTCGGTCACGCCACTCAGCCCAAGCAGAACTCCCTTCGTGCCAAAGTTTTATCCGGGAAGGTCCAGGGTGCTGCGTGAGTCTCTTTTCGTTGCTCAGAAACTACCCGTACACGGGCTGTGCCAAGTCTGGCCTCGGGACCTAAGGAGGGAAGCGTTATTTTCCCACCGGGAAAGCAGGCCACCTGCGGCCTCAAACTTAAGTGAAAACCAAGGCTGTTGCCCGTCATCTCTTCACAGTGGCAATGCCGACTGAGGGAAAGGCACTGTGTTTCCTCGATTAACACAGTGTTTCCTATTCGTGGCAGCAGGCCTCCAGCAGCCCTCTTCACGTAACGGGGAAACCAGACCTGTCCCCCAGGCTCAACGTAATGGCCGGCTTTCCATCCACGGGTGGCCGTGTACAAACGATTTCCATGACCCCGGTAGGGAAGGTAGGGCATCAAGGCCAGTGTGCCCTTCCTAGGACTCCCGCCGCCTGACCATGTCCCTTGGAAGAACGCTGTGTGCTCAGTGACTCTTCTTGGCCGACTGAGCGCCGTGCCGCTACCTGGGTACTCCGGATCGTCTCTTTGAGTGCACTGTGAAAGGCAAGGCAGTGTCTGTTTTCTTCGTTGGATCGATAGACGGACAAATCTTTCAAATGTGCCCCGACCAGAGTTCTGGAAAGTCCTCGGTGGAATGCCAGTGGCTCTCAGGGCTGACCCTGAGCTGCCGTGAAACCACTCTGTGCTTCGTGTTCCTTCTCGCTTTACACACCTGCCGTCTCTCTCTGCCAAGCAGAAACACGACTTTTACATGCAGCCTGGAAAATCAACAGTTTCCTCCTGAGCCCCGCTAGTCTTTTGGCAGGTTCAAGGCCACCTAGACCACCCTAGCGCCTGAAATCGCTTAGGTCATTGGCACAGGCGCAAATCTCCCTGCCTAAATAAAACATTATTCTGAGAAGGTAGCACAGTGCTTCTTGTGCCTCCTTGGGTTCTTCAGAAACGACACGTACGTGGGCTGGGTTCAACTTTGATACTGGGACCTTTATGAGAAACGGAGGAATTCCCTAGTTGAACGAGGAATCCTCGTAGCCTCCAAGGTGCCTACATACAGCGTTCTGCGAGTCCTTCCTGGCGTGCTGGAATCTGTCTCAAAGGAAAGGGTGCTTTACAGGAAAGACAAAAGGCGTTTCCACTTCCTTGCCTGAGGCAGGCCAGAGCCCCCTTTACATAAAGGGCGAGCTACACTCATCACGAAGATCAAAACAAAGTCCAGGACGGCATCCACAATGCTGGCAGGCAGGCAGCATTTGCCCAGAAGCCTTAGTCATGGCAGTGGCTTAACGCTAGTGGGGCCGTTCAGGACTCCTAGGACTCCAGGGTCCTCACCACCTGGGCGTGGAGAAACACCGTGTACCCAATGTCTCTTCTTAGGCGACCTACCCACACACGGGTCCCTAGGCCCTTCGCTCATTTCTCTGCACGAGGAAGGAAAGGCAACGCTCTGCTCTCTCTCTTCGTTGCCCATGGAGATTGCCAGGCTTTCAACAGGCCTCCCGAACACAGGCCTAGCAGGTCTCAGGTGTAATGCAAAAGGTCCCCACTGCTGCAATGAAAAAACGCTGTGTTTATTGTTCATACTGGGAACCCTTACCTGCCGTCTCTCTCTGCCAAGCAGAAGGCCGACGACAGAGGCAGCCCGACAAACGTACAAGTTGCCCCCTGAACGCTACCTCGGGTTTTCTGAGCTACAAGGACCATTTGGCCTATCCCCGGGAATTATGTCCTTGAAGCCATTCAGCCCACGCAGGACCCCCTTGGCGCCAAAGTTTTATCAGGGAAGGTCCAGCGTGCTGCTTGAGTCTCTCTTGGTTGGTCAGAAACTACAGGTGCATGTGCTGGGTTCAATTTTGATATTGGTTACCGAGAGCGAAGAGCATTCCTTCCCAGCGGGAGAGCTGAAAGTGCGGCCTCAAAGTGTCCTGAGACAGAGTGTGGTTGCTCGTGTTCTCTTCACAAGTAGAATGGCTATATGTGAGGGAAAGGAAGCTGCCTAGAGAAACACACTGTTTTCTCTAACGTGCAGGAGGCCTCCCGCCGCCCTATATACATAAAGGGAACACTATGCTGTTCCACAAGGACCAAAGTAAGGTTCAGATATTCCATCCACGAACTGAGGCGTGCAGAGGCTTTCCACGAAACCTTAGGCAAGTAGTGCATGAATGTTCGTGTGCCTTTCCCAGGACCCCCGCTGCCTCAGCCTGCCCCCTGGAAGAACACTGTGTACCGAGTACTCTTCTTGGCCCCCTGAGCACCGTGCCGCTACCAGAGCCCTCCGGGGCATCTCTTTGCATGCCGAGTGAGAGGCAACACACTCTTGTCTTCGTTGGATAGCTAGCTAGCCAAGACATTCAAAAGTGCTCCCCGAACAGAGGTGTAGAAGGTCTTAGGTGTAATGCCTAATGTGTCTCTCAGTGCTGCCGCTGAGGAGCAAGGAGAAAGCCGGTGCGTAGGGTTCTTTCTGGGTGTACTTAGCTACCGGCTCTTTCTGGCGAGCAGTAACTCGACTTTAGATGCAGTCTGGAAAATGGACGGTTTCCCCCTGCACACTGCTAGGCTTTTGGCAGCTGCAGGGACGCCTAACTCACTCGACCTAGCCCCTCTAATATTTCATGCCATTCGCACAGTGCGCCACACCCCGGCTACACAGTTATTCAGCGGAGGTGCCACAGTCCTCCTTGGGCCCCTTTCGCTGCGGCAGAACCTATACGTACGTGGGCTGTGCTCAACTTTGAGATTGGGACCTTCAGAGCACTCTAGTACCTCCCAACTGGAGAGAAGGATGGTTCAACGTGAAAGCTGCCTGGAATACAGTGCTCTGTCAGCCCACGCTTGCATGCTGGCATGTCTTTGGGAGGAAAGTGGGCTTTTCTTGAGAGACATAGTGTGTTTCCACTTCCACTCCTGAGGCATCCCAGGGTCGCCTGTACATAAAAGGAACACTACGCTGAGCGCCAAGCTGAAGGCAAGGTCCGGGAATTGCATCCACAGCGCCGGGCAGGCCTGCAGCATTTCCCAGGAAGCCTCACTCAAAGCAGTGGCTAAACGCTAGTGTGCTTTTCAGGACTCCTGCGACTCCCGCGTCCTCACCACGTCTCATGCAAACACAATGTGTACCGGATGCCACTTCTTAGGCGACCTACCAACATACAGGGACCTAGGCCCTTCGGATCATCTCCTGGAATGGAGAGTGAAAGGCAAAACACCGCTCTCTTGGTCGCACACTTGGATTGCCAGTCTTTCAAAAGTCCTCCCGAGCACAGGTTCTAGCAGGCCTTAGGTGTACTGCAAGTGGTCCCCGCTGCTGAACCAGACCTGCAATGGAAAAAAAGCCTCTGCTTGCTGTTCATCCTGGGAAGGCCAACCTGCCCTGGCTCGCCGAGCAGACAGTCGACTTTCGATGCAGCCTGACATACGGACTTGTTGCCCCTGCAACACTGCCTAAGCTTTTGGAAGGGAAAAGGACACTTTGGCCTAACCCAAGGAATTACGTCGGTCACGCCACTCAGCCCAAGCAGAACTCCCTTCGTGCCAAAGTTTTATCCGGGAAGGTCCAGGGTGCTGCGTGAGTCTCTTTTCGTTGCTCAGAAACTACCCGTACACGGGCTGTGCCAAGTCTGGCCTCGGGACCTAAGGAGGGAAGCGTTATTTTCCCACCGGGAAAGCAGGCCACCTGCGGCCTCAAACTTAAGTGAAAACCAAGGCTGTTGCCCGTCATCTCTTCACAGTGGCAATGCCGACTGAGGGAAAGGCACTGTGTTTCCTCGATTAACACAGTGTTTCCTATTCGTGGCAGCAGGCCTCCAGCAGCCCTCTTCACGTAACGGGGAAACCAGACCTGTCCCCCAGGCTCAACGTAATGGCCGGCTTTCCATCCACGGGTGGCCGTGTACAAACGATTTCCATGACCCCGGTAGGGAAGGTAGGGCATCAAGGCCAGTGTGCCCTTCCTAGGACTCCCGCCGCCTGACCATGTCCCTTGGAAGAACGCTGTGTGCTCAGTGACTCTTCTTGGCCGACTGAGCGCCGTGCCGCTCCCTGGGTACTCCGGATCGTCTCTTTGAGTGCACTGTGAAAGGCAAGGCAGTGTCTGTTTTCTTCGTTGGATCGATAGACGGACAAATCTTTCAAATGTGCCCCGACCAGAGTTCTGGAAAGTCCTCGGTGGAATGCCAGTGGCTCTCAGGGCTGACCCTGAGCTGCCGTGAAACCACTCTGTGCTTCGTGTTCCTTCTCGCTTTACACACCTGCCGTCTCTCTCTGCCAAGCAGAAACACGACTTTTACATGCAGCCTGGAAAATCAACAGTTTCCTCCTGAGCCCCGCTAGTCTTTTGGCAGGTTCAAGGCCACCTAGACCACCCTAGCGCCTGAAATCGCTTAGGTCATTGGCACAGGCGCAAATCTCCCTGCCTAAATAAAACATTATTCTGAGAAGGTAGCACAGTGCTTCTTGTGCCTCCTTGGGTTCTTCAGAAACGACACGTACGTGGGCTGGGTTCAACTTTGATACTGGGACCTTTATGAGAAACGGAGGAATTCCCTAGTTGAACGAGGAATCCTCGTAGCCTCCAAGGTGCCTACATACAGCGTTCTGCGAGTCCTTCCTGGCGTGCTGGAATGTGTCTCAAAGGAAAGGGTGCTTTACAGGAAAGACAAAAGGCGTTTCCACTTCCTTGCCTGAGGCAGGCCAGAGCCCCCTTTACATAAAGGGCGAGCTACACTCATCACGAAGATCAAAACAAAGTCCAGGACGGCATCCACAATGCTGGCAGGCAGGCAGCATTTGCCCAGAAGCCTTAGTCATGGCAGTGGCTTAACGCTAGTGGGCCGTTCAGGACTCCTAGGACTCCAGGGTCCTCACCACCTGGGCGTGGAGAAACACCGTGTACCCAATGTCTCTTCTTAGGCGACCTACCCACACACGGGTCCCTAGGCCCTTCGGCTCATTTCTCTGCACGAGGAAGGAAAGGCAACGCTCTGCTCTCTCTCTTCGTTGCCCATGGAGATTGCCAGGCTTTCAACAGGCCTCCCGAACACAGGCCTAGCAGGTCTCAGGTGTAATGCAAAAGGTCCCCACTGCTGCAATGAAAAAACGCTGTGTTTATTGTTCATACTGGGAACCCTTACCTGCCGTCTCTCTCTGCCAAGCAGAAGGCCGACGACAGAGGCAGCCCGACAAACGTACAAGTTGCCCCCTGAACGCTACCTCGGGTTTTCTGAGCTACAAGGACCATTTGGCCTATCCCCGGGAATTATGTCCTTGAAGCCATTCAGCCCACGCAGGACCCCCTTGGCGCCAAAGTTTTATCAGGGAAGGTCCAGCGTGCTGCTTGAGTCTCTCTTGGTTGGTCAGAAACTACAGGTGCATGTGCTGGGTTCAATTTTGATATTGGTTACCGAGAGCGAAGAGCATTCCTTTCCCAGCGGGAGAGCTGAAAGTGCGGCCTCAAAGTGTCCTGAGACAGAGTGTGGTTGCTCGTGTTCTCTTCACAAGTAGAATGGCTATATGTGAGGGAAAGGAAGCTGCCCTAGAGAAACACACTGTTTTCTCTAACGTGCAGGAGGCCTCCCGCCGCCCTATATACATAAAGGGAACACTATGCTGTTCCACAAGGACCAAAGTAAGGTTCAGATATTCCATCCACGAACTGAGGCGTGCAGAGGCTTTCCACGAAACCTTAGGCAAGTAGTGCATGAATGTTCGTGTGCCTTTCCCAGGACCCCCGCTGCCTCAGCCTGCCCCCTGGAAGAACACTGTGTACCGAGTACTCTTCTTGGCCCCCTGAGCACCGTGCCGCTACCAGAGCCCTCCGGGGCATCTCTTTGCATGCCGAGTGAGAGGCAACACACTCTTGTCTTCGTTGGATAGCTAGCTAGCCAAGACATTCAAAAGTGCTCCCCGAACAGAGGTGTAGAAGGTCTTAGGTGTAATGCCTAATGTGTCTCTCAGTGCTGCCGCTGAGGAGCAAGGAGAAAGCCGGTGCGTAGGGTTCTTTCTGGGTGTACTTAGCTACCGGCTCTTTCTGGCGAGCAGTAACTCGACTTTAGATGCAGTCTGGAAAATGGACGGTTTCCCCCTGCACACTGCTAGGCTTTTGGCAGCTGCAGGGACGCCTAACTCACTCGACCTAGCCCCTCTAATATTTCATGCCATTCGCACAGTGCGCCACACCCCGGCTACACAGTTATTCAGCGGAGGTGCCACAGTCCTCCTTGGGCCCCTTTCGCTGCGGCAGAACCTACACGTACGTGGGCTGTGCTCAACTTTGAGATTGGGACCTTCAGAGCACTCTAGTACCTCCCAACTGGAGAGAAGGATGGTTCAACGTGAAAGCTGCCTGGAATACAGTGCTCTGTCAGCCCACGCTTGCATGCTGGCATGTCTTTGGGAGGAAAGTGGGCTTTTCTTGAGAGACATAGTGTGTTTCCACTTCCACTCCTGAGGCATCCCAGGGTCGCCTGTACATAAAAGGAACACTACGCTGAGCGCCAAGCTGAAGGCAAGGTCCGGGAATTGCATCCACAGCGCCGGGCAGGCCTGCAGCATTTCCCAGGAAGCCTCACTCAAAGCAGTGGCTAAACGCTAGTGTGCTTTTCAGGACTCCTGCGACTCCCGCGTCCTCACCACGTCTCATGCAAACACAATGTGTACCGGATGCCACTTCTTAGGCGACCTACCAACATACAGGGACCTAGGCCCTTCGGATCATCTCCTGGAATGGAGAGTGAAAGGCAAAACACCGCTCTCTTGGTCGCACACTTGGATTGCCAGTCTTTCAAAAGTCCTCCCGAGCACAGGTTCTAGCAGGCCTTAGGTGTACTGCAAGTGGTCCCCGCTGCTGAACCAGACCTGCAATGGAAAAAAAGCCTCTGCTTGCTGTTCATCCTGGGAAGGCCAACCTGCCCTGGCTCGCCGAGCAGACAGTCGACTTTCGATGCAGCCTGACATACGGACTTGTTGCCCCTGCAACACTGCCTAAGCTTTTGGAAGGGAAAAGGACACTTTGGCCTAACCCAAGGAATTACGTCGGTCACGCCACTCAGCCCAAGCAGAACTCCCTTCGTGCCAAAGTTTTATCCGGGAAGGTCCAGGGTGCTGCGTGAGTCTCTTTTCGTTGCTCAGAAACTACCCGTACACGGGCTGTGCCAAGTCTGGCCTCGGGACCTAAGGAGGGAAGCGTTATTTTCCCACCGGGAAAGCAGGCCACCTGCGGCCTCAAACTTAAGTGAAAACCAAGGCTGTTGCCCGTCATCTCTTCACAGTGGCAATGCCGACTGAGGGAAAGGCACTGTGTTTCCTCGATTAACACAGTGTTTCCTATTCGTGGCAGCAGGCCTCCAGCAGCCCTCTTCACGTAACGGGGAAACCAGACCTGTCCCCCAGGCTCAACGTAATGGCCGGCTTTCCATCCACGGGTGGCCGTGTACAAACGATTTCCATGACCCCGGTAGGGAAGGTAGGGCATCAAGGCCAGTGTGCCCTTCCTAGGACTCCCGCCGCCTGACCATGTCCCTTGGAAGAACGCTGTGTGCTCAGTGACTCTTCTTGGCCGACTGAGCGCCGTGCCGCTCCCTGGGTACTCCGGATCGTCTCTTT
The DNA here is from genome assembly GCF_949987535.1 of Balaenoptera acutorostrata. NCBI lineage: Eukaryota > Metazoa > Chordata > Mammalia > Artiodactyla > Balaenopteridae > Balaenoptera > Balaenoptera acutorostrata. The sequence goes on from NW_026646278.1 coordinate 44,334, forward strand.
GAGTGCACTGTGAAAGGCAAGGCAGTGTCTGTTTTCTTCGTTGGATCGATAGACGGACAAATCTTTCAAATGTGCCCCGACCAGAGTTCTGGAAAGTCCTCGGTGGAATGCCAGTGGCTCTCAGGGCTGACCCTGAGCTGCCGTGAAACCACTCTGTGCTTCGTGTTCCTTCTCGCTTTACACACCTGCCGTCTCTCTCTGCCAAGCAGAAACACGACTTTTACATGCAGCCTGGAAAATCAACAGTTTCCTCCTGAGCCCCGCTAGTCTTTTGGCAGGTTCAAGGCCACCTAGACCACCCTAGCGCCTGAAATCGCTTAGGTCATTGGCACAGGCGCAAATCTCCCTGCCTAAATAAAACATTATTCTGAGAAGGTAGCACAGTGCTTCTTGTGCCTCCTTGGGTTCTTCAGAAACGACACGTACGTGGGCTGGGTTCAACTTTGATACTGGGACCTTTATGAGAAACGGAGGAATTCCCTAGTTGAACGAGGAATCCTCGTAGCCTCCAAGGTGCCTACATACAGCGTTCTGCGAGTCCTTCCTGGCGTGCTGGAATGTGTCTCAAAGGAAAGGGTGCTTTACAGGAAAGACAAAAGGCGTTTCCACTTCCTTGCCTGAGGCAGGCCAGAGCCCCCTTTACATAAAGGGCGAGCTACACTCATCACGAAGATCAAAACAAAGTCCAGGACGGCATCCACAATGCTGGCAGGCAGGCAGCATTTGCCCAGAAGCCTTAGTCATGGCAGTGGCTTAACGCTAGTGGGCCGTTCAGGACTCCTAGGACTCCAGGGTCCTCACCACCTGGGCGTGGAGAAACACCGTGTACCCAATGTCTCTTCTTAGGCGACCTACCCACACACGGGTCCCTAGGCCCTTCGGCTCATTTCTCTGCACGAGGAAGGAAAGGCAACGCTCTGCTCTCTCTCTTCGTTGCCCATGGAGATTGCCAGGCTTTCAACAGGCCTCCCGAACACAGGCCTAGCAGGTCTCAGGTGTAATGCAAAAGGTCCCCACTGCTGCAATGAAAAAACGCTGTGTTTATTGTTCATACTGGGAACCCTTACCTGCCGTCTCTCTCTGCCAAGCAGAAGGCCGACGACAGAGGCAGCCCGACAAACGTACAAGTTGCCCCCTGAACGCTACCTCGGGTTTTCTGAGCTACAAGGACCATTTGGCCTATCCCCGGGAATTATGTCCTTGAAGCCATTCGGCCCACGCAGGACCCCCTTGGCGCCAAAGTTTTATCAGGGAAGGTCCAGCGTGCTGCTTGAGTCTCTCTTGGTTGGTCAGAAACTACAGGTGCATGTGCTGGGTTCAATTTTGATATTGGTTACCGAGAGCGAAGAGCATTCCTTTCCCAGCGGGAGAGCTGAAAGTGCGGCCTCAAAGTGTCCTGAGACAGAGTGTGGTTGCTCGTGTTCTCTTCACAAGTAGATGGCTATATGTGAGGGAAAGGAAGCTGCCCTAGAGAAACACACTGTTTTCTCTAACGTGCAGGAGGCCTCCCGCCGCCCTATATACATAAAGGGAACACATATGCTGTTCCACAAGGACCAAAGTAAGGTTCAGATATTCCATCCACGAACTGAGGCGTGCAGAGGCTTTCCCACGAAAACCTTAGGCAAGTAGTGCATGAATGTTCGTGTGCCTTTCCAGGACCCCCGCTGCCTCAGCCTGCCCCCTGGAAGAACACTGCTGTACCGAGTACTCTTCTTGGCCCCTTGAGCACCGTGCCGCTACCTGAGCCTCCTCGGGGCATCTCTTTGCATGCCGAGTGAGAGGCAACACACTCTTGTCTTCGTTGGATAGCTAGCTAGCCAAGACATTCAAAAGTGCTCCCCGAACAGAGGCTGAGAATGTCTTAGGTGTAATGCCTAATGTGTCTCTCAGTGCTGCCGCTGAGGAGCAAGGAGAAAGCGGTGCGTAGGGTTCTTTCTGGGTGTACTTAGCTACCGGCTCTTTCTGGCGAGCAAGTAACTCGACTTTAGATGCAGTCTGGAAAATGGACGGTTTCCCCCTGCACACTGCTAGGCTTTTGGCAGCTGCAGGGACGCCTAACCTCACTCGACCTAGCCCCTCTAATATTTCATGCCATTCGCACAGTGCGCCACACCCCGGCTACACAGTTATTCAGAGGAGGTGCCACAGTCCTCCTTGGGCCCCTTTCGCTGCGGCAGAACCTATACGTACGTGGGCTGTGCTCAACTTTGAGATTGGGACCTTCAGAGCACTCTAGTACCTCCCAACTGGAGAGAAGGATGGTTCAACGCTGAAAGCTGCCTGGAATAGAGTGCTCTGTCAGCCCACGCTTGCATGCTGGCATGTCTTTGGGAGGAAAGTGGGCTTTTCTTGAGAGACATAGTGTGTTTCCACTTCCACTCCTGAGGCATCCCAGGGTCTCCTGTACATAAAAGGAACACTACGCTGAGCGCCAAGTCTGAAGGCAAGGTCCGGGAATTGCATCCACAGCGCCGGGCAGGCCTGCAGCATTTCCCAGGAAGCCTCACTCAAAGCAGTGGCTAAACGCTAGTGTGCTTTTCAGGACTCCTGCGACTCCGCGTCCTCACCACGTCTCATGCAAACACAATGTGTACCGGATGCCACTTCTTAGGCGACCTACCAACATACAGGGACCTAGGCCCTTCGGATCATCTCCTGGAATGGAGAGTGAAAGGCAAAAACACCGCTCTCTTGGTCGCACACTTGGATTGCCAGTCTTTCAAAAGTCCTCCCGAGCACAGGTTCTAGCAGGCTTAGTTGTACTGCAAGTGGTCCCCGCTGCTGAACCAGACCTGCAATGGAAAAAAAAGCCTCTGCTTGCTGTTCATCCTGGAAGGCCCAACCTGCCCTGGCTCGCCGAGCAGACAGTCGACTTTCGATGCAGCCTGACATACGGACTTGTTGCCCCTGCAACACTGCCTAAGCTTTTGGAAGGGAAAAGGACACTTTGGCCTTACCCAAGGAATTACGGTCGTCACGCCACTCAGCCCAAGCAGAACTCCCTTCGTGCCAAAGTTTTATCCGGGAAGGTCCAGGGTGCTGCGTGAGTCTCTTTTCGTTGCTCAGAAACTACCCGTACACGGGCTGTGCCAAGTCTGGCCTCGGGACCTAAGGAGGGAAGCGTTATTTTCCCACCGGGAAAGCAGGCCACCTGCGGCCTCAAACTTAAGTGAAAACCAAGGCTGTTGCCCGTCATCTCTTCACAGTGGCAATGCCGACTGAGGGAAAGGCACTGTGTTTCCTCGATTAACACAGTGTTTCCTATTCGTGGCAGCAGGCCTCCAGCAGCCCTCTTCACGTAACGGGGAAACCAGACCTGTCCCCCAGGCTCAACGTAATGGCCGGTTTCCATCCACGGGTGGCCGTGTACAAACGATTTCCATGACCCCGGTAGGGAAGGTAGGGCATCAAGGCCAGTGTGCCCTTCCTAGGACTCCCGCCGCCTGACCATGTCCCTTGGAAGAACGCTGTGTGCTCAGTGACTCTTCTTGGACCGACTGAGCGCCGTGCCGCTCCCTGGGTACTCCGGATCGTCTCTTTGAGTGCACTGTGAAAGGCAAGGCAGTGTCTGTTTTCTTCGTTGGATCGATAGACGACAAATCTTTCAAATGTGCCCGACCAGAGTTCTGGAAAGTCTCGGTGGAATGCCAGTGCTCTCAGGGCTGACCCTGAGCTGCCGTGAAACCACTCTGTGCTTCGTGTTCCTTCTCGCTTTACACACCTGCCGTCTCTCTCTCCTGCCAAGCAGAAACACGACTTTTACATGCAGCCTGGAAAATCAACAGTTTCCTCTGAGCCCCCGCTAGTCTTTTGGCAGGTTCAAGGCCACCTAGACCACCCTAGCGCCTGAAATCGCTTAGGTCATTGGCACAGGCGCAAATCTCCTGCCTAAATAAAACATTATTCTGAGAAGGTAGCACAGTGCTTCTTGTGCCTCCTTGGGTTTCTTCCAGAAACGACACGTACGTGGGCTGGGTTCAACTTTGATACTGGGACCTTTATGAGAAACGGAGGAATCCCTAGTTGAACGAGGAATCCTCGTAGCCTCCAAGGTGCCTACATACAGCGTTCTGCGAGTCCTTCCTGGCGTGCTGGAATGTGTCTCAAAGGAAAGGGTGCTTTACAGGAAAGACAAAAGGCGTTTCCACTTTCCTTGCCTGAGGCAGGCCAGAGCCCCCTTTACATAAAGGGCGAGCTACACTCATCACGAAGATCAAAACAAAGTCCAGGACGGCATCCACAATGCTGGCAGGCAGGCAGCATTTTGCCCAGAAGCCTTAGTCATGGCAGTGGCTTAACGCTAGTGGGCCCGTTCAGGACTCCTAGGACTCCAGGGTCCTCACCACCTGGGCGTGGAGAAACACCGTGTACCCAATGTCTCTTCTTAGGCGACCTACCCACACACAGGTCCCTAGGCCCTTCGGCTCATTTCTCTGCACGAGGAAGGAAAGGCAACGCTCTGCTCTCTCTCTTCGTTGCCCATGGAGATTGCCAGGCTTTCACAGGCCTCCCGAACACAGGCCTAGCAGGTCTCAGGTGTAATGCAAAAGGTCACCACTGCTGCAATGAAAAAACGCTGTGTTTATTGTTCATACTGGGAACCTTACCTGCCGTCTCTCTCTGCCAAGCAGAAGGCCGACGACAGAGGCAGCCCGACAAACGTACAAGTTGCCCCCTGAACGCTACCCTCGGGTTTTCTGAGCTACAAGGACCATTTGGCCTATCCCCGGGAATTATGTCCTTGAAGCCATTCAGCCCACGCAGGACCCCCTTGGCGCCAAAGTTTTATCAGGGAAGGTCCAGCGTGCTGCTTGAGTCTCTCTTGGTTGGTCAGAAACTACAGGTGCATGTGCTGGGTTCAATTTTGATATTGGTTACCGAGAGCGAAGAGCATTCCTTTCCCCAGCCGGGGAGAGTGAAAGTGCGGCCCCTGAGACAGAGTGTGGTTGCTCGTGTTCTCTTCACAAGTAGAATGGCTATATGTGAGGGAAAGGAAGCTGCCCTAGAGAAACACACTGTTTTCTCTAACGTGCAGGAGGCCTCCCGCCGCCCTATATACATAAAGGGAACACTATGCTGTTCCACAAGGACCAAAGTAAGGTTCAGATATTCCATCCACGAACTGAGGCGTGCAGAGGCTTTCCACGAAACCTTAGGCAAGTAGTGCATGAATGTTCGTGTGCCTTTCCCAGGACCCCCGCTGCCTCAGCCTGCCCCCTGGAAGAACACTGTGTACCGAGTACTCTTCTTGGCCCCCTGAGCACCGTGCCGCTACCAGAGCCCTCCGGGGCATCTCTTTGCATGCCGAGTGAGAGGCAACACACTCTTGTCTTCGTTGGATAGCTAGCTAGCCAAGACATTCAAAAGTGCTCCCCGAACAGAGGTGTAGAAGGTCTTAGGTGTAATGCCTAATGTGTCTCTCAGTGCTGCCGCTGAGGAGCAAGGAGAAAGCCGGTGCGTAGGGTTCTTTCTGGGTGTACTTAGCTACCGGCTCTTTCTGGCGAGCAGTAACTCGACTTTAGATGCAGTCTGGAAAATGGACGGTTTCCCCCTGCACACTGCTAGGCTTTTGGCAGCTGCAGGGACGCCTAACTCACTCGACCTAGCCCCTCTAATATTTCATGCCATTCGCACAGTGCGCCACACCCCGGCTACACAGTTATTCAGAGGAGGTGCCACAGTCCTCCTTGGGCCCCTTTCGCTGCGGCAGAACCTATACGTACGTGGGCTGTGCTCAACTTTGAGATTGGGACCTTCAGAGCACTCTAGTACCTCCCAACTGGAGAGAAGGATGGTTCAACGTGAAAGCTGCCTGGAATACAGTGCTCTGTCAGCCCACGCTTGCATGCTGGCATGTCTTTGGGAGGAAAGTGGGCTTTTCTTGAGAGACATAGTGTGTTTCCACTTCCACTCCTGAGGCATCCCAGGGTCGCCTGTACATAAAAGGAACACTACGCTGAGCGCCAAGCTGAAGGCAAGGTCCGGGAATTGCATCCACAGCGCCGGGCAGGCCTGCAGCATTTCCCAGGAAGCCTCACTCAAAGCAGTGGCTAAACGCTAGTGTGCTTTTCAGGACTCCTGCGACTCCCGCGTCCTCACCACGTCTCATGCAAACACAATGTGTACCGGATGCCACTTCTTAGGCGACCTACCAACATACAGGGACCTAGGCCCTTCGGATCATCTCCTGGAATGGAGAGTGAAAGGCAAAACACCGCTCTCTTGGTCGCACACTTGGATTGCCAGTCTTTCAAAAGTCCTCCCGAGCACAGGTTCTAGCAGGCCTTAGGTGTACTGCAAGTGGTCCCCGCTGCTGAACCAGACCTGCAATGGAAAAAAAGCCTCTGCTTGCTCTTCATCCTGGGAAGGCCAACCTGCCCTGGCTCCCGAGCAGACAGTCGACTTTCGATGCAGCCTGACATACGGACTTGTTGCCCCTGCAACACTGCCTAAGCTTTTGGAAGGGAAAAGGACACTTTGGCCTAACCCAAGGAATTACGTCGGTCACGCCACTCAGCCCAAGCAGAACTCCCTTCGTGCCAAAGTTTTATCCGGGAAGGTCCAGGGTGCTGCGTGAGTCTCTTTTCGTTGCTCAGAAACTACCCGTACACGGGCTGTGCCAAGTCTGGCCTCGGGACCTAAGGAGGGAAGCGTTATTTTCCCACCGGGAAAGCAGGCCACCTGCGGCCTCAAACTTAAGTGAAAACCAAGGCTGTTGCCCGTCATCTCTTCACAGTGGCAATGCCGACTGAGGGAAAGGCACTGTGTTTCCTCGATTAACACAGTGTTTCCTATTCGTGGCAGCAGGCCTCCAGCAGCCCTCTTCACGTAACGGGGAAACCAGACCTGTCCCCCAGGCTCAACGTAATGGCCGGCTTTCCATCCACGGGTGGCCGTGTACAAACGATTTCCATGACCCCGGTAGGGAAGGTAGGGCATCAAGGCCAGTGTGCCCTTCCTAGGACTCCCGCCGCCTGACCATGTCCCTTGGAAGAACGCTGTGTGCTCAGTGACTCTTCTTGGCCGACTGAGCGCCGTGCCGCTCCCTGGGTACTCCGGATCGTCTCTTTGAGTGCACTGTGAAAGGCAAGGCAGTGTCTGTTTTCTTCGTTGGATCGATAGACGGACAAATCTTTCAAATGTGCCCCGACCAGAGTTCTGGAAAGTCCTCGGTGGAATGCCAGTGGCTCTCAGGGCTGACCCTGAGCTGCCGTGAAACCACTCTGTGCTTCGTGTTCCTTCTCGCTTTACACACCTGCCGTCTCTCTCTGCCAAGCAGAAACACGACTTTTACATGCAGCCTGGAAAATCAACAGTTTCCTCCTGAGCCCCGCTAGTCTTTTGGCAGGTTCAAGGCCACCTAGACCACCCTAGCGCCTGAAATCGCTTAGGTCATTGGCACAGGCGCAAATCTCCCTGCCTAAATAAAACATTATTCTGAGAAGGTAGCACAGTGCTTCTTGTGCCTCCTTGGGTTCTTCAGAAACGACACGTACGTGGGCTGGGTTCAACTTTGATACTGGGACCTTTATGAGAAACGGAGGAATTCCCTAGTTGAACGAGGAATCCTCGTAGCCTCCAAGGTGCCTACATACAGCGTTCTGCGAGTCCTTCCTGGCGTGCTGGAATGTGTCTCAAAGGAAAGGGTGCTTTACAGGAAAGACAAAAGGCGTTTCCACTTCCTTGCCTGAGGCAGGCCAGAGCCCCCTTTACATAAAGGGCGAGCTACACTCATCACGAAGATCAAAACAAAGTCCAGGACGGCATCCACAATGCTGGCAGGCAGGCAGCATTTGCCCAGAAGCCTTAGTCATGGCAGTGGCTTAACGCTAGTGGGCCGTTCAGGACTCCTAGGACTCCAGGGTCCTCACCACCTGGGCGTGGAGAAACACCGTGTACCCAATGTCTCTTCTTAGGCGACCTACCCACACACGGGTCCCTAGGCCCTTCGGCTCATTTCTCTGCACGAGGAAGGAAAGGCAACGCTCTGCTCTCTCTCTTCGTTGCCCATGGAGATTGCCAGGCTTTCAACAGGCCTCCCGAACACAGGCCTAGCAGGTCTCAGGTGTAATGCAAAAGGTCCCCACTGCTGCAATGAAAAAACGCTGTGTTTATTGTTCATACTGGGAACCCTTACCTGCCGTCTCTCTCTGCCAAGCAGAAGGCCGACGACAGAGGCAGCCCGACAAACGTACAAGTTGCCCCCTGAACGCTACCTCGGGTTTTCTGAGCTACAAGGACCATTTGGCCTATCCCCGGGAATTATGTCCTTGAAGCCATTCAGCCCACGCAGGACCCCCTTGGCGCCAAAGTTTTATCAGGGAAGGTCCAGCGTGCTGCTTGAGTCTCTCTTGGTTGGTCAGAAACTACAGGTGCATGTGCTGGGTTCAATTTTGATATTGGTTACCGAGAGCGAAGAGCATTCCTTTCCCAGCGGGAGAGCTGAAAGTGCGGCCTCAAAGTGTCCTGAGACAGAGTGTGGTTGCTCGTGTTCTCTTCACAAGTAGAATGGCTATATGTGAGGGAAAGGAAGCTGCCCTAGAGAAACACACTGTTTTCTCTAACGTGCAGGAGGCCTCCCGCCGCCCTATATACATAAAGGGAACACTATGCTGTTCCACAAGGACCAAAGTAAGGTTCAGATATTCCATCCACGAACTGAGGCGTGCAGAGGCTTTCCACGAAACCTTAGGCAAGTAGTGCATGAATGTTCGTGTGCCTTTCCCAGGACCCCCGCTGCCTCAGCCTGCCCCCTGGAAGAACACTGTGTACCGAGTACTCTTCTTGGCCCCCTGAGCACCGTGCCGCTACCAGAGCCCTCCGGGGCATCTCTTTGCATGCCGAGTGAGAGGCAACACACTCTTGTCTTCGTTGGATAGCTAGCTAGCCAAGACATTCAAAAGTGCTCCCCGAACAGAGGTGTAGAAGGTCTTAGGTGTAATGCCTAATGTGTCTCTCAGTGCTGCCGCTGAGGAGCAAGGAGAAAGCCGGTGCGTAGGGTTCTTTCTGGGTGTACTTAGCTACCGGCTCTTTCTGGCGAGCAGTAACTCGACTTTAGATGCAGTCTGGAAAATGGACGGTTTCCCCCTGCACACTGCTAGGCTTTTGGCAGCTGCAGGGACGCCTAACTCACTCGACCTAGCCCCTCTAATATTTCATGCCATTCGCACAGTGCGCCACACCCCGGCTACACAGTTATTCAGAGGAGGTGCCACAGTCCTCCTTGGGCCCCTTTCGCTGCGGCAGAACCTATACGTACGTGGGCTGTGCTCAACTTTGAGATTGGGACCTTCAGAGCACTCTAGTACCTCCCAACTGGAGAGAAGGATGGTTCAACGTGAAAGCTGCCTGGAATACAGTGCTCTGTCAGCCCACGCTTGCATGCTGGCATGTCTTTGGGAGGAAAGTGGGCTTTTCTTGAGAGACATAGTGTGTTTCCACTTCCACTCCTGAGGCATCCCAGGGTCGCCTGTACATAAAAGGAACACTACGCTGAGCGCCAAGCTGAAGGCAAGGTCCGGGAATTGCATCCACAGCGCCGGGCAGGCCTGCAGCATTTCCCAGGAAGCCTCACTCAAAGCAGTGGCTAAACGCTAGTGTGCTTTTCAGGACTCCTGCGACTCCCGCGTCCTCACCACGTCTCATGCAAACACAATGTGTACCGGATGCCACTTCTTAGGCGACCTACCAACATACAGGGACCTAGGCCCTTCGGATCATCTCCTGGAATGGAGAGTGAAAGGCAAAACACCGCTCTCTTGGTCGCACACTTGGATTGCCAGTCTTTCAAAAGTCCTCCCGAGCACAGGTTCTAGCAGGCCTTAGGTGTACTGCAAGTGGTCCCCGCTGCTGAACCAGACCTGCAATGGAAAAAAAGCCTCTGCTTGCTCTTCATCCTGGGAAGGCCAACCTGCCCTGGCTCCCGAGCAGACAGTCGACTTTCGATGCAGCCTGACATACGGACTTGTTGCCCCTGCAACACTGCCTAAGCTTTTGGAAGGGAAAAGGACACTTTGGCCTAACCCAAGGAATTACGTCGGTCACGCCACTCAGCCCAAGCAGAACTCCCTTCGTGCCAAAGTTTTATCCGGGAAGGTCCAGGGTGCTGCGTGAGTCTCTTTTCGTTGCTCAGAAACTACCCGTACACGGGCTGTGCCAAGTCTGGCCTCGGGACCTAAGGAGGGAAGCGTTATTTTCCCACCGGGAAAGCAGGCCACCTGCGGCCTCAAACTTAAGTGAAAACCAAGGCTGTTGCCCGTCATCTCTTCACAGTGGCAATGCCGACTGAGGGAAAGGCACTGTGTTTCCTCGATTAACACAGTGTTTCCTATTCGTGGCAGCAGGCCTCCAGCAGCCCTCTTCACGTAACGGGGAAACCAGACCTGTCCCCCAGGCTCAACGTAATGGCCGGCTTTCCATCCACGGGTGGCCGTGTACAAACGATTTCCATGACCCCGGTAGGGAAGGTAGGGCATCAAGGCCAGTGTGCCCTTCCTAGGACTCCCGCCGCCTGACCATGTCCCTTGGAAGAACGCTGTGTGCTCAGTGACTCTTCTTGGCCGACTGAGCGCCGTGCCGCTCCCTGGGTACTCCGGATCGTCTCTTTGAGTGCACTGTGAAAGGCAAGGCAGTGTCTGTTTTCTTCGTTGGATCGATAGACGGACAAATCTTTCAAATGTGCCCCGACCAGAGTTCTGGAAAGTCCTCGGTGGAATGCCAGTGGCTCTCAGGGCTGACCCTGAGCTGCCGTGAAACCACTCTGTGCTTCGTGTTCCTTCTCGCTTTACACACCTGCCGTCTCTCTCTGCCAAGCAGAAACACGACTTTTACATGCAGCCTGGAAAATCAACAGTTTCCTCCTGAGCCCCGCTAGTCTTTTGGCAGGTTCAAGGCCACCTAGACCACCCTAGCGCCTGAAATCGCTTAGGTCATTGGCACAGGCGCAAATCTCCCTGCCTAAATAAAACATTATTCTGAGAAGGTAGCACAGTGCTTCTTGTGCCTCCTTGGGTTCTTCAGAAACGACACGTACGTGGGCTGGGTTCAACTTTGATACTGGGACCTTTATGAGAAACGGAGGAATTCCCTAGTTGAACGAGGAATCCTCGTAGCCTCCAAGGTGCCTACATACAGCGTTCTGCGAGTCCTTCCTGGCGTGCTGGAATCTGTCTCAAAGGAAAGGGTGCTTTACAGGAAAGACAAAAGGCGTTTCCACTTCCTTGCCTGAGGCAGGCCAGAGCCCCCTTTACATAAAGGGCGAGCTACACTCATCACGAAGATCAAAACAAAGTCCAGGACGGCATCCACAATGCTGGCAGGCAGGCAGCATTTGCCCAGAAGCCTTAGTCATGGCAGTGGCTTAACGCTAGTGGGCCGTTCAGGACTCCTAGGACTCCAGGGTCCTCACCACCTGGGCGTGGAGAAACACCGTGTACCCAATGTCTCTTCTTAGGCGACCTACCCACACACGGGTCCCTAGGCCCTTCGGCTCATTTCTCTGCACGAGGAAGGAAAGGCAACGCTCTGCTCTCTCTCTTCGTTGCCCATGGAGATTGCCAGGCTTTCAACAGGCCTCCCGAACACAGGCCTAGCAGGTCTCAGGTGTAATGCAAAAGGTCCCCACTGCTGCAATGAAAAAACGCTGTGTTTATTGTTCATACTGGG
>NW_026646279.1:0-113175 GCF_949987535.1 Balaenoptera acutorostrata
CATTAGGGTTAGGGTAGGGGTTAGGGTTAGGGTACGCGTTAGGGTGAGGGTAGTTATTAAACCTATCCCACTCTCTAGATACCCCTTAGCACGTAAAGGAATATTATTTGGGGGTCCAGCCATGGAGAAGAGTTTAGACACGAGGAGAAGATACGGAACACACCCATTATCAAGAAATCACATTAGGATTCTCTTGTTAACCTGTTCCTTAAAACACTAGTGCTTAGGGAATCTATTGGAGGCAGAAGCAGTCAAGGGTAGCTTAGGGTTAAGGTTAGGGTTAGGGTGAGGGTTAGGGTACGGCTTAGGGTACGGGTTCGGGGAGGGGTTCGGGTAGGGCGTAGGGTATGGGTTAGGGTTAGGGTTAGGGTTAGTGTTAGGGTTAGGGCTCGGTTTAGGGTACGGGTTAGGATTAGGGTACACGTTAGTGTTAGGGTAGGGGTTAGGGTTAGGTTACGCTTTAGGGTGAGGTTAGTTATTAAACCTATCCCACTCTCTAGATACCCCTTAGCACGTAAAGGAATGTTATTTGGGGGTCCAACCATGCAGAAGAGTTTAGACACTAGGAGAAGATAAGGAACACACCCATTATCAAGAAATCACATTAGGATTCTCTTTTTAACCTGTTCCTTAAAACACTAGTGCTTAGGGAATCTATTGGAGGCAGAAGCAGTCAAGGGTAGCTTAGGGTTAGCGTTAGGGTTAGGGTGAGGGTTAGGGTATGGCTTAGGGTACGGGTTCGGGAAGGGGTTCGGGTAGGGCGTATGGTATGGGTTAGGGTTAGGGTTAGGGTTAGTGTTAGGGTTAGGGCTCGGTTTAGGGTACGGGTTAGGATTAGGGTACGCATTAGGGTTAGGGTAGGGGTTAGGGTTAGGGTACGCGTTAGGGTGAGGGTAGTTATTAAACCTATCCCACTCTCTAGATACCCCTTAGCACGTAAAGGAATATTATTTGGGGGTCCAGCCATGGAGAAGAGTTTAGACACGAGGAGAAGATACGGAACACACCCATTATCAAGAAATCACATTAGGATTCTCTTGTTAACCTGTTCCTTAAAACACTAGTGCTTAGGGAATCTATTGGAGGCAGAAGCAGTCAAAGGTAGCTTAGGGTTAAGGTTAGGGTTAGGGTGAGGGTTAGGGTACGGCTTAGGGTACGGGTTCGGGGAGGGGTTCGGGTAGGGCGTAGGGTATGTGTTAGGGTTAGGGTTAGGGTTCGTGTTAGGGTTAGGGCTCGGTTTAGGGTACGGGTTAGGATTAGGGTACGCGTTAGTGTTAGGGTAGGGGTTAGGGTTAGGGTACGCGATAGGGTGAGGTTAGTTATTAAACCTATCCCACTCTCTAGATACCCCTTAGCACGTAAAGGAATATTATTTGGGGGTCCAGCCATGGAGAAGAGTTTAGACACTAGGAGAAGATAAGGAACACACCCATTATCAAGAAATCACATTAGGATTGTCTTTTTAACCTGTTCCTTAAAACACTAGTGATTAGGAAATCTATTGGAGGCAAAAGCAGTCAAGGGTAGCTTAGGGTTAGGGTTAGGTTTAGATTGAGGGTTAGGGTACGGCTTAGGGTACGGGTTCGTGGAGGGGTTCGGGTAGGGCGTAGTGTATGGGTTAGGGTTAGGGTTAGGGTTAGTGTTAGGGTTAGGGCTCGGTTTAGGGTAAGGGTTAGGATTAGGGTACGCGTTAGTGTTAGGGTAGGGGTTAGGGTTAGGTTACGCTTTAGGGTGAGGTTAGTTATTAAACCTATCCCACTCTCTAGATACACCTTAGCACGTAAAGGAATATTATTTGGGGGTCCAGCCATGGAGAAGAGTTTAGACACTAGGAGAAGATAAGGAACACACCCATTATCAAGAAATCACATTAGGATTCTCTTTTTAACCTGTTCCTTAAAACACTAGTGCTTAGGGAATCTATTGGAGGCAGAAGCAGTCAAGGGTAGCTTAGGGTTAGGGTTAGGGTTAGGGTGAGGGTTAGGGTATGGCTTAGGGTACCGGTTCGGGGAGGGGTTCGGGTAGGGCGTAGGGTATGGGTTAGGGTTAGGGTTAGTGTTAGGGTTAGGGCTCGGTTTAGGGTACGGGTTAGGATTAGGGTACGCGTTCGGGTTAGGGTAGGGGTTATGGTTAGGGTACGCGTTAGGGTGAGGGTAGTTATTAAACCTATCCCACTCTCTAGATACCCCTTAGCACGTAAAGGAATATTATTTGGGGGTCCAGCCATGGAGAAGAGTTTAGACACGAGGAGAAGATAAGGAACACACCCCTTATCAAGAAATCACATTAGGATTCTCTTTTTAACCTGTTCCTTAAAACACTAGTGCTTAGGAAATCTATTGGAGGCAGAAGCAGTCAAGGGTAGCTTAGGGTTAGGTTTAGGGTTAGGGTGAGGGTTAGGGTACGGCTTAGGGTACGGGTTCGGGGAGGGGTTCTGGTAGGGCGTAGGGTATGGGTTAGGGTGAGGTTTAGGGTTAGTGTTAGGGTTAGGGCTCGGTTTATGATACGGGTTAGGATTAAGGTACGCATTAGTTTTAGGGTAGGGGTTAGGGTTAGATTACGCTTTAGGGTGAGGTTAGTTATTAAACCTATCCCACTCTCTAGATACCCCTTAGCACGTAAAGGAATATTATTTGGGGGTCCAGCCATGGAGAAGAGTTTAGACAATAGGAGAAATAAGGAACACACCCATTATCAAGAAATCACATTAGGATACTCTTTTTAACCTGTTCCTTAAAACACTAGTGCTTAGGGAATCTACTGGAGGCAGAAGTAGTCAAGGGTAGCTTAGGGTTAGGGTTAGGGTTAGGGTGAGGGTTAGGGTATGGCTTAGGGTACGGGTTCGGGGAGGGGTTCGGGTAGGGCGTAGGGTATGGGTTAGGGTTAGTGTTAGGGTTAGTGTTAGGGTTAGGGCTCGGTTTAGGGTACGGGTTAGGATTAGGGTACGCATTAGGGTTAGGGTAGGGGTTAGGGTTAGGGTACGCGTTAGGGTGAGGGGAGTTATTAAACCTATCCCACTCTCTAGATACCCCTTAGCACGTAAAGGAATATTATTTGGGGATCCAGCCATGGAGAAGAGTTTAGACACTAGGAGAGATAAGGAACACACCCATTATCAAGAAATCACATTAGGATTCTCTTTTTAACCTGTTCCTTAAAACACTAGTGCTTAGGAAATCTATTGGAGGCAGAAGCAGTCAAGGGTAGCTTAGGTTTAGGGTTAGGGTTAGGGTGAGGGTTAGGGTACGGCTTAGGGTACGGGTTCAGAGAGGGGTTCGGGTAGGGCGTAGGGTATGGGTTAGGGTTAGGGTTAGTGTTAGGGTTAGGGCTCGGTTTAGGGTACGGGTTAGGATTAGGGTACGCATTAGGGTTAGGGTAGGGGTTAGGGTTAGGGTACGCGTTAGGGTGAGGGTAGTTATTAAACCTATCCCACCCTCTAGATACCCCTTAGCACGTAAAGGAATATTATTTGGGGGTCCAGCCATGGAGAAGAGTTTAGACACGAGGAGAAGATACGGAACACACCCATTATCAAGAAATCACATTAGGATTCTCTTTTTAACCTGTTCCTTAAAACACTAGTGCTTAGGAAATCTATTGGAGGCAGAAGCCGTCAAGGGTAGCTTAGGGTTAGGGTTAGGGTTAGGGTGAGGGTTAGGGTACGGCTTAGGGTACGGGTTCAGAGAGGGGTTCGGGTAGGGCGTAGGGTATGGGTTAGGGTTAGGGTTAGGGTTAGTGTTAGGGTTAGGGCTCGGCTTAGGGTACGGGTTAGGATTAAGGTACGCATTAGTGTTAGGGTAGGGGTTAGGGTTAGGTTACGCTTTAGGGTGATGTTAGTTATTAAACCTATCCCACTCTCTAGATACCCCTTAGCACGTAAAGGAATATTATTTGGGGGTCCAGCCATGGAGAAGAGTTTAGACACTAGGAGAAGATAAGGAACACACCCATTATCAAGAAATCACATTAGGATACTCTTTTTAACCTGTTCCTTAAAACACTAGTGCTTAGGGAATCTATTGGAGGCAGAAGCAGTCAAGGGTAGCTTAGGGTTAGGGTTAGGGTTAGGGTGAGGGTTAGGGTACGGCTTAGGGTACGGGTTCGGGGAGGGGTTCGGGTAGGGCGTAGGGTATGGGTTAGGGTTTGGGTTAGGTTTCGTGTTAGGGTTAGGGCTCGGTTTAGGGTACGGGTTAGGATTAGGGTACGCATTAGGGTTAGGGTAGGGGTTAGGGTTAGGGTACGCGTTAGGGTGAGGGTAGTTATTAAACCTATCCCACTCTCTAGATACCCCTTAGCACGTAAAGGAATATTATTTGGGGGTCCAGCCATGGAGAAGAGTTTAGACACTAGGAGAAGATAAGGAACACACCCATTATCAAGAAATCACATTAGGATTCTATTTTTAACATGTTCCTTAAAACACTAGTGCTTAGGAAATCTATTGGAGGCAGAAGCAGTCAAGGGTAGCTTAGGGTTAGGGTTAGGGTTAGGGTGAGGGTTAGGGTACGGCTTAGGGTACGGGTTCGGGGAAGGGTTCGGGTAGGGCGTAGGGTATGGGTTAGGGTTAGGGTTAGGGTTAGTGTTAGGGTTAGGGCTCGGTTTAGGGTACGGGTTAGGATTAGGTTACGCGTTAGGGTTAGGGTAGGGTTTAGGGTTAGGGTACGCGATAGGGTGAGGTTAGTTATTAAACCTATCCCACTCTCTAGATACCCCTTAGCATGTAAAGGAATATTATTTGGGGGTCCAGCCATGGAGAAGAGTTTAGACACTAGGAGAAAATAAGTAATACACCCATTATCAAGAAATCACATTAGGATTCTCTTTTTAACCTGTTCCTTAAAACACTAGTGCTTAGGAAATCTATTGGAGGCAGAAGCCGTCAAGGGTACCTTAGGGTTAGGGTTAGGGTTAGGGTGAGGGTTAGGGTACGGCTTAAGGTACGGGTTTGGGGAGGGGTTCGGGTAGGGCATAGGGGATGGGTTAGGGTTAGGGTTAGGGTTAGTGTTAGGGTTAGGGCTCGGTTTAGGGTACGGGTTAGTATTAGGGTACGCGTTAGGGTTAGGGTAGGGGTTAGGGTTAGGGTACGCGTTAGGGTGAGGGTAGTTATTAAACCTATCACACTCTCTAGATACCCCTTAGCACGTAAAGGAATATTATTTGGGGGTCCTGCCATGGAGAAGAGTTTAGACACGAGGAGAAGATAAGGAACACACCCATTATCAAGAAATCACATTAGGATTCTCTTTTTAACCTGTTCCTTAAAACACTAGTGCTTAGGAAATCTATTGGAGGCAGAAGCCGTCAAGGGTAGCTTAGGGTTAGGGTTAGGGTTAGGGTGAGGGTTAGGGTACGGCTTAGGGTACGGGTTCAGGGAGGGGTTCGTGTAGGGCGTAGGGTATGGGTTAGGGTTAGGGTTAGGATTAGTGTTAGGGTTAGGGCTCGGTTTAGGGTACGGGTTAGGATTAGGGTACGCGTTAGGGTTAGGGTAGGGGTTAGGGTTAGGGTACGCGTTAGGGTGAGGGTAGTTATTAAACCTATCCCACTCTCTAGATACCCCTTAGCACGTAAAGGAATATTATTTGGGGATCCTGCCATGGAGAACAGTTTAGACACGAGGAGAAGATAAGGAACACACCCATTATCAAGAAATCACATTAGGATTCTCTTTTTAACCTGTTCCTTAAAACACTAGTGCTTAGGAAATCTATTGGAGGCAGAAGCCGTCAACGGTAGCTTAGGGTTAGGGTTAGGGTTAGGGTGAGGGTTAGGGTACGGCTTAGGGTACGGGTTCGGGGAGGGGTTCGGGTAGGGCGTAGGGTATGGGTTAGTGTTAGGGTTAGGGTTAGTGTTAGGGTTAGGGCTCGGTTTAGGGTACGGGTTAGGATTAGGGTACGCGTTAGGGTTAGGGTAGGGGTTAGGGTTAGGGTACGCGTTAGGGTGAGGGTAGTTATTAAACCTATCCCACTCTCTAGATACCCCTTAGCACGTAAAGGAATATTATTTGGGGGTCCAGCCATGGAGAAGAGTTTAGACACGAGGAGAAGATAAGGAACACACCCCTTATCAAGAAATCACATTAGGATTCTCTTTTTAACCTGTTCCTTAAAACACTAGTGCTTAGGAAATCTATTGGAGGCAGAAGCAGTCAAGGGTAGCTTAGGGTTAGGTTTAGGGTTAGGGTGAGGGTTAGGGTACGGCTTAGGGTACGGGTTCGGGGAGGGGTTCGGGTAGGGCGTAGGGTATGGGTTAGGGTGAGGGTTAGGGTTAGTGTTAGGGTTAGGGCTCGGTTTAGGGTACGGGTTAGGATTAGGGTACGCGTTAGGGTTAGGGTAGGGGTTAGGGTTAGGGTACGCGATAGGGTGAGGTTAGTTATTAAACCTATCCCACTCTCTAGATACCCCTTAGCATGTAAAGGAATATTATTTGGGGGTCCAGCCATGGAGAAGAGTTTAGACACTAGGAGAAGATAAGGAACACACACATTACCAAGAAATCACATTAGGATTCTCTTTTTAACCTGTTCCTTAAAACACTAGTGCTTAGGAAATCTATTGGAGGCAGAAGCCGTCAAGGGTACCTTAGGGTTAGGGTTAGGGTTAGGGTGAGGGTTAGGGTACGGCTTAGGGTACGGGTTCAGGGAGGGGTTCGGGTAGGGCGTAGGGTATGGGTTAGGGTTAGGGTTAGGGTTAGTGTTAGGGTTAGGGCTCGGTTTAGGGTACGGGTTAGGATTAGTGTACGCGTTAGGGTTAGGGTAGGGGTTAGGGTTAGGGTACGCGTTAGGGTGAGGGTAGTTATTAAACCTATCCCACTCTCTAGATACCCCTTAGCACGTAAAGGAATATTATTTGGGCATCCTGCCATGGAGAAGAGTTTAGACACGAGGAGAAGATAAGGAACACACCCATTATCAAGAAATCACATTAGGATTCTCTTTTTAACCTGTTCCTTAAAACACTAGTGCTTAGGAAATCTATTGGAGGCAGAAGCCGTCAACGGTAGCTTAGGGTTAGGGTTAGGGTTAGGGTGAGGGTTAGGGTACGGCTTAGGCTACGGGTTCGGGGAGGGGTTCGGGTAGGGCGTAGGGTATGGGTTAGGGTTAGGGTTAGGGTTAGTGTTAGGGTTAGGACTCCGTTTACGGTACGGGTTAGGATTAGGGTATGCGTTAGGGTTAGGGTAGGGGTTAGGGTTAGGGTACGCGTTAGGGTGAGGGTAGTTATTAAACCTATCCCACTCTCTAGATACCCCTTAGCACGTAAAGGAATATTATTTGGGGGTCCAGCCATGGAGAAGAGTTTAGACACGAGGAGAAGATAAGGAACACACCCCTTATCAAGAAATCACATTAGGATTCTCTTTTTAACCTGTTCCTTAAAACACTAGTGCTTAGGAAATCTATTGGAGGCAGAAGCAGTCAAGGGTAGCTTAGGGTTAGGTTTAGGGTTAGGGTGAGGGTTAGGGTACGGCTTAGGGTACGGGTTCGGGGAGGGGTTCGGGTAGGGCGTAGGGTATGGGTTAGGGTGAGGGTTAGGGTTAGTGTTAGGGTTAGGGCTCGGTTTAGGGTACGGGTTAGGATTAGGGTACGCGTTAGGGTTAGGGTAGGGGTTAGGGTTAGGGTACGCGATAGGGTGAGGTTAGTTATTAAACCTATCCCACTCTCTAGATACCCCTTAGCATGTAAAGGAATATTATTTGGGGGTCCAGCCATGGAGAAGAGTTTAGACACTAGGAGAAGATAAGGAACACACACATTACCAAGAAATCACATTAGGATTCTCTTTTTAACCTGTTCCTTAAAACACTAGTGCTTAGGAAATCTATTGGAGGCAGAAGCCGTCAAGGGTACCTTAGGGTTAGGGTTAGGGTTAGGGTGAGGGTTAGGGTACGGCTTAGGGTACGGGTTCAGGGAGGGGTTCGGGTAGGGCGTAGGGTATGGGTTAGGGTTAGGGTTAGGGTTAGTGTTAGGGTTAGGGCTCGGTTTAGGGTACGGGTTAGGACTAGTGTACGCGTTAGGGTTAGGGTAGGGGTTAGGGTTAGGGTACGCGTTAGGGTGAGGGTAGTTATTAAACCTATCCCACTCTCTAGATACCCCTTAGCACGTAAAGGAATATTATTTGGGCATCCTGCCATGGAGAAGAGTTTAGACACGAGGAGAAGATAAGGAACACACCCATTATCAAGAAATCACATTAGGATTCTCTTTTTAACCTGTTCCTTAAAACACTAGTGCTTAGGAAATCTATTGGAGGCAGAAGCCGTCAACGGTAGCTTAGGGTTAGGGTTAGGGTTAGGGTGAGGGTTAGGGTACGGCTTAGGCTACGGGTTCGGGGAGGGGTTCGGGTAGGGCGTAGGGTATGGGTTAGGGTTAGGGTTAGGGTTAGTGTTAGGGTTAGGACTCCGTTTAGGGTACGGGTTAGGATTAGGGTATGCGTTAGGGTTAGGGTAGGGGTTAGGGTTAGGGTACGCGTTAGGGTGAGGGTAGTTATTAAACCTATCCCACTCTCTAGATACCCCTTAGCACGTAAAGGAATATTATTTGGGGGTCCAGCCATGGAGAAGAGTTTAGACACGAGGAGAAGATAAGGAACACACCCCTTATCAAGAAATCACATTAGGATTCTCTTTTTAACCTGTTCCTTAAAACACTAGTGCTTAGGAAATCTATTGGAGGCAGAAGCAGTCAAGGGTAGCTTAGGGTTAGGTTTAGGGTTAGGGTGAGGGTTAGGGTACGGCTTAGGGTACGGGTTCGGGGAGGGGTTCGGGTAGGGCGTAGGGTATGGGTTAGGGTGAGGGTTAGGGTTAGTGTTAGGGTTAGGGCTCGGTTTAGGGTACGGGTTACGATTAGGGTACGCGTTAGTGTTAGGGTAGGGGTTAGGGTTAGGGTACGCGATAGGGTGAGGTTAGGTATTAAACCTATCCCACTCTATAGATACCCCTTAGCATGTAAAGGAATATTATTTGGGGGTCCAGCCATGGAGAAGAGTTTAGACACTAGGAGAAGATAAGGAACACACCCATTATCAAGAAATCACATTAGGATTCTCTTTTTAACCTGTTCCTTAAAACACTAGTGCTTAGGAAATCTATTGGAGGCAGAAGCCGTCAACGGTAGCTTAGGGTTAGGGTTAGGGTGAGGGTGAGGGTTAGGGTACGGCTTAGGGTACGGGTTCAGGGAGGGGTTCGGGTAGGGCGTAGGGTATGGGTTAGGGTTAGGGTTAGGGTTAGTGTTAGGGTTAGGGCTCGGTTTAGGGTACGGGTTAGGATTAGGGTACGCGTTCGGGTTAGGGTAGGGGTTAGGGTTAGGGTACGCGTTAGGGTGAGGGTAGTTATTAAACCTATCCCACTCTCTAGATACCCCTTAGCACGTAAAGAATATTATTTGGGGGTCCAGCCATGGAGAAGAGTTTAGACACGAGGAGAAGATAAGGAACACACCCATTATCAAGAAATCACATTAGGATTCTCTTTTTAACCTGTTCCTTAAAACACTAGTGCTTAGGAAATCTATTGGAGGCAGAAGCAGTCAAGGGGAGCTTAGGGTTAGGGTTAGGGTTAGGGTGAGGGTTAGGGTACGGCTTAGGGTACGGGTTCGGGGAGGGGTTCGGGTAGGGCGTAGGGTATGGGTTAGGGTGAGGGTTAGGGTTAGTGTTAGGGTTAGGGCTCGGTTTAGGGTACGGGTTAGGATTAGGGTACGCGTTAGGGTTAGGGTAGGGGTTAGGGTTAGGGTACGCGATAGGGTGAGGTTAGTTATTAAACCTATCCCACTCTCTAGATACCCCTTAGCATGTAAAGGAATATTGTTTGGGGGTCCAGCCATGGAGAAGAGTTTAGACACTAGGAGAAGATAAGGAACACACCCATTACCAAGAAATCACATTAGGATTCTCTTTTTAACCTGTTCCTTAAAACACTAGTGCTTAGGAAATCTATTGGAGGCAGAAGCCGTCAAGGGTACCTTAGGGTTAGGGTTATTGTTAGGGTGAGGGTTAGGGTACGGCTTAGGGTACGGGTTCAGGGAGGGGTTCGGGTAGGTCGTAGGGTATGGGTTAGGGTTAGGGTTAGGGTTAGTGTTAGGGTTAGGGCTCGGTTAAGGTACGGGTTAGGATTAGTGTACGCGTTAGGGTTAGGGTAGGGGTTAGGGTTAGGGTACGCGTTAGGGTGAGGGTAGTTATTAAACCTATCACACTCTCTAGATACCCCTTAGCACGTAAAGGAATATTATTTGGGGGTCCAGCCATGGAGAAGAGTTTAGACACTAGGAGAAGATAAGGAACACACCCATTATCAAGAAATCACATTAGAATTCTATTTTTAACATGTTCCTTAAAACACTAGTGCTTAGGAAATCTATTGGAGGCAGAAGCAGTCAAGGGTAGCTTAGGGTTAAGGTTAGGGTTAGGGTGAGGGTTAGGGTACGGCTTAGGGTACGGGTTCGGTGAGGGGTTCGAGTAGGGCGTAGTGTATGGGTTAGGGTTAGGGTTAGGGTTCGTGTTAGGGTTAGGGCTCGGTTTAGGGTACGGGTTAGGATTAGGGTACGCGTTAGTGTTAGGGTAGGGGTTAGGGTTAGGGTACGCGATAGGGTTAGGTTAGTTATTAAACCTATCCCACTCTCTAGATACCCCTTAGCACGTAAAGGAATATTATTTGGGGGTCCAGCCATGGAGAAGAGTTTAGACACTAGGAGAAGATAAGGAACACACCCATTATTAAGAAATCACATTAGGATTCTCTTTTTAACCTGTTCCTTAAAACACTAGTGCTTAGGAAATCTATTGGAGGCAGAAGCAGTCAAGGGTAGCTTAGGGTTAGGGTTAGGGTTAGATTGAGGGTTAGGGTACGGCTTAGGGTACGGGTTCGTGGAGGGGTTCGGGTAGGGCGTAGGGTATGGGTTAGGGTTAGGGTTAGGGTTAGTGTTAGGGTTAGGGCTCGGTTTAGGGTACGGGTTAGGATTAGGGTACGCATTAGTGTTAGGGTAGTGATTAGGGTTAGGGTACGCGTTAGGATGAGGGTAGTTATTAAACCTCTCCCTCTCTCTAGATACCCCTTAGCACGTAAAGAAATATTATTTGGGGGTCCAGCCATGGAGAAGATTTTAGACACTAGGAGAAGATAAGGAACACACCCATTATCACGAAATCACATTAGGATTCTCTTTTTAACCTGTTCCTTAAAACACTAGTGCTTAGGAAATCTATTGGAGGCAGAAGCAGTCAAGGGTAGCTTAGGGTTAGGGTTAGGGTTAGGGTGAGGGTTAGGGTATGGCTTAGGGAACGGTTTCGGGGAGGGGTTCGGGTAGGGCGTAGGGTATGGGTTAGGGTTAGGGTTAGGGTTAGTGTTAGGGTTAGGGCTCGGTTTAGGGTACGGGTTAGGATTAGAGTACGCGTTAGGGTTAGGGTAGGGGTTAGGGTTAGGGTACGTGTTAGGGTGAGGGTAGTTATTAAACCTATCCCACTCTCTAGATACCCCTTAGCACGTAAAGGAATATTATTTGGGGGTCCAGCCATGGAGAAGAGTTTAGACACGAGGAGAAGATAAGGAACACACCCATTATCAAGAAATCACATTAGGATTCTCTTTTTAACCTCTTCCTTAAAACACTAGTGCTTAGGAAATCTGTTGGAGGCAGAAGCCGTCAAGGGTAGCTTAGGGTTAGGGTTAGGGTTAGGGTGAGGGTTAGGGTACGGCTTAGGGTACGGGTTCAAGGAGGGGTTCGGTTAGGGCGTAGGGTATGGGTTAGGGTTAGGGTTAGGGTTAGTGTTAGGGTTAGGGCTCGGTTTAGGGTACGGGTTAGGATTAGGGTACGCGTTAGGGTTAGGGTAGGGGTTAGGGTTAGGGTACGCGTTAGGGTGAGGGTAGTTATTAAACCTCTCCCTCTCTCTAGATACCCCTTAGCACGTAAAGGAATATTATTTGGGGGTCCAGCCATGGAGAAGATTTTAGACACTAGGAGAAGATAAGGAACACACCCATTATCACGAAATCACATTAGGATTCTCTTTTTAACCTGTTCCTTAAAACACTAGTGCTTAGGAAATCTATTGGAGGCAGAAGCAGTCAAGGGTAGCTTAGGGATAGGGTTAGGGTTAGGGTGAGGGTTAGGGTATGGCTTAGGGTACGGCTTTGGGGAGGGGTTCGAGTAGGGCATAGGGTATGGTTTAGGGTTAGGGTTAGGGTTAGTGTTAGGGTTAGGGCTCGGTTTAGGGAACGGGTTAGCATTAGGGTACGCGTTAGGGTTAGGGTAGGGGTTAGGGTTAGGGTACGCGTTAGGGTGAGGGTAGTTATTAAACCTATCCCACTCTCTAGATACCCCTTAGCACGTAAAGGAATATTATTTGGGGGTCCTGCCATGGAGAAGAGTTTAGACACGAGGAG
This sequence comes from Balaenoptera acutorostrata, assembly GCF_949987535.1. Classification (NCBI taxonomy): domain Eukaryota; kingdom Metazoa; phylum Chordata; class Mammalia; order Artiodactyla; family Balaenopteridae; genus Balaenoptera; species Balaenoptera acutorostrata. Next base: position 12,370 of record NW_026646279.1, read on the forward strand.
AAGATGAGGAACACACCCATTATCAAGAAATCACATTAGGATTCTCTTTTTAACCTGTTCCTTAAAACACTAGTGCTTAGGAAATCTATTGGAGGCAGAATCCGTCAACGGTAGCTTAGGGTTAGGGTTAGGTTTAGGGTGAGGGTAAGGGTACGGCTTAGGGTACGGGTTCAGGGAGGGGTTCGGGTAGGGCGTAGGGTATGGGTTAGGGTTAGGGTTAGGGTTAGTGTTAAGGTTAGGGCTCGGTTTAGGGTACGGGTTAGGATTAGGGTACGCGTTAGGGTTAGGGTAGGGGTTAGGGTTAGGGTACGCGTTAGGGTGAGGTTAGTTATTAAACCTATCCCAATCTCTAGATACCCCTTAGCACGTAAAGCAATATTATTTGGGGGTCCTGCCATGGAGAAGAGTTTAGACACGAGGAGAAGATAAGGAACACACACATTATCAAGAAATCACAATATGATTCTCTTTTTAAACAGTTCCTTAAAACACTCTTGCTTAGGAAATCTATTGGAGGCAGAAGCAGTCAAGGGTAGCTTAGGGTTAGGGTTAGGGTTAGGGTGAGGGTTAGGGTACGGCTTAGGGTACGGGTTCGGGGAAGGGTTCGGGTAGGGCGTAGGGTATGGGTTAGGGTTAGGGTTAGGGTTAGTGTTAGGGTTAGGGCTCGGTTTAGGGTACGGGTTAGGATTAGGTTACGCGTTAGGGTTAGGGTAGGGTTTAGGGTTAGGGTACGCGATAGGGTGAGGTTAGTTATTAAACCTATCCCACTCTCTAGATACCCATTAGCATGTAAAGGAATATTATTTGGGGGTCCAGCCATGGAGAAGTGTTTAGACACTAGGAGAAAATAAGGAATACACCCATTATCAAGAAATCACATTAGGATTCTCTTTTTAACCTGTTCCTTAAAACACTAGTGCTTAGGAAATCTATTGGAGGCAGAAGCCGTCAAGGGTACCTTAGGGTTAGGGTTAGGGTTAGGGTGAGGGTTAGGGTACGGCTTAAGGTACGGGTTTGGGGAGGGGTTCGGGTAGGGCATAGGGGATGGGTTAGGGTTAGGGTTAGGGTTAGTGTTAGGGTTAGGGCTCGGTTTAGGGTACGGGTTAGGATTAGAGTACGCGTTAGGGTTAGGGTAGGGGTTAGGGTTAGGGTACGTGTTAGGGTGAGGGTAGTTATTAAACCTATCCCACTCTCTAGATACCCCTTAGCACGTAAAGGAATATTATTTGGGGGTCCAGCCATGGAGAAGAGTTTAGACACGAGGAGAAGATAAGGAACACACCCATTATCAAGAAATCACATTAGGATTCTCTTTTTAACTTCTTCCTTAAAACACTAGTGCTTAGGAAATCTGTTGGAGGCAGAAGCCGTCAAGGGTAGCTTAGGGTTAGGGTTAGGGTTAGGGTGAGGGTTAGGGTACGGCTTAGGGTACGGGTTCAAGGAGGGGTTCGGTTAGGGCGTAGGGTATGGGTTAGGGTTAGGGTTAGGGTTAGTATTAGGGTTAGGGCTCGGTTTAGGGTACGGGTTAGGATTAGGGTACGCGTTAGTGTTAGGGTAGGGGTTAGGGTTAGGGTACGCGTTAGGGTGAGGGTAGTTATTAAACCTCTCCCTCTCTCTAGATGCCCCTTAGCACGTAAAGGAATATTATTTGGGGGTCCAGCCATGGAGAAGATTTTAGACACTAGGAGAAGATAAGGAACACACCCATTATCACGAAATCACATTAGGATTCTCTTTTTAACCTGTTCCTTAAAACACTAGTGCTTAGGAAATCTATTGGAGGCAGAAGCAGTCAAGGGTAGCTTAGGGATAGGGTTAGGGTTAGATTGAGAGTTAGGGTACGGCTTAGGGTACGGGTTCGTGGAGGGGTTCGGGTAGGGCGTAGGGTATGGGTTAGGGTTAGGGTTAGGGTTAGTGTTAGGGTTAGGGCTCGGTTTAGGGTACGGGTTAGGATTAGGGTACGCGTTAGTGTTAGGGTAGTGATTAGGGTTAGGGTACGCGTTAGGATGAGGGTAGTTATTAAACCTCTCCCTCTCTCTAGATACCCCTTAGCACGTAAAGAAATATTATTTGGGGGTCCAGCCATGGAGAAGATTTTAGACACTAGGAGAAGATAAGGAACACACCCATTATCACGAAATCACATTAGGATTCTCTTTTTAACCTGTTCCTTAAAACACTAGTGCTTAGGAAATCTATTGGAGGCAGAAGCAGTCAAGGGTAGCTTAGGGTTAGGGTTAGGGTTAGGGTGAGGGTTAGGGTATGGCTTAGGGTACGGTTTCGGGGAGGGGTTCGGGTAGGGCGTAGGGTATGGGTTAGGGTTAGGGTTAGGGTTAGTGTTAGGGTTAGGGCTCGGTTTAGGGTACGGGTTAGGATTAGAGTACGCGTTAGGGTTAGGGTAGGGGTTAGGGTTAGGGTACGTGTTAGGGTGAGGGTAGTTATTAAACCTATCCCACTCTCTAGATACCCCTTAGCTCGTAAAGGAATATTATTTGGGGGTCCAGCCATGGAGAAGAGTTTAGACACGAGGAGAAGATAAGGAACACACCCATTATCAAGAAATCACATTAGGATTCTCTTTTTAACCTCTTCCTTAAAACACTAGTGCTTAGGAAATCTGTTGGAGGCAGAAGCCGTCAAGGGTAGCTTAGGGTTAGGGTTAGGTTTAGGGTGAGGGTTAGGGTACGGCTTAGGGTACGGGTTCAAGGAGGGGTTCGGTTAGGGCGTAGGGTATGGGTTAGGGTTAGGGTTAGGGTTAGTGTTAGGGTTAGGGCTCGGTTTAGGGTACGGGTTAGGATTAGGGTACGCGTTAGTGTTAGGGTAGGGGTTAGGGTTAGGGTACGCGTTAGGGTGAGGGTAGTTATTAAACCTCTCCCTCTCTCTAGATACCCCTTAGCACGTAAAGGAATATTATTTGGGGGTCCAGCCATGGAGAAGATTTTAGACACTAGGAGAAGATAAGGAACACACCCATTATCACGAAATCACATTAGGATTCTCTTTTTAACCTGTTCCTTAAAACACTAGTGCTTAGGAAATCTATTGGAGGCAGAAGCAGTCAAGGGTAGCTTAGGGATAGGGTTAGGGTTAGGGTGAGGGTTAGGGTATGGCTTAGGGTACGGCTTTGGGGAGGGGTTCGTGTAGGGCATAGGGTATGGTTTAGGGTTAGGGTTAGGGTTAGTGTTAGGGTTAGGGCTCGGTTTAGGGAACGGGTTAGGATTAGGGTACGCGTTAGTGTTAGGGTAGGGGTTAGGGTTAGGGTACGCGATAGGGTGAGGTTAGGTATTAAACCTATCCCACTCTATAGATACCCCTTAGCATGTAAAGGAATATTATTTGGGGGTCCAGCCATGGAGAAGAGTTTAGACACTAGGAGAAGATAAGGAACACACCCATTATCAAGAAATCACATTAGGATTCTCTTTTTAACCTGTTCCTTAAAACACTAGTGCTTAGGAAATCTATTGGAGGCAGAAGCCGTCAACGGTAGCTTAGGGTTAGGGTTAGGGTGAGGGTGAGGGTTAGGGTACGGCTTAGGGTACGGGTTCAGGGAGGGGTTCGGGTAGGGCGTAGGGTATGGGTTAGGGTTAGGGTTAGGGTTAGTGTTAGGGTTAGGGCTCGGTTTAGGGTACGTGTTAGGATTAGGGTACGCGTTCGGGTTAGGGTAGGGGTTAGGGTTAGGGTACGCGTTAGGGTGAGGGTAGTTATTAAACCTATCCCACTCTCTAGATACCCCTTAGCACGTAAAGAATATTATTTGGGGGTCCAGCCATGGAGAAGAGTTTAGACACGAGGAGAAGATAAGGAACACACCCATTATCAAGAAATCACATTAGGATTCTCTTTTTAACCTGTTCCTTAAAACACTAGTGCTTAGGAAATCTATTGGAGGCAGAAGCAGTCAAGGGGAGCTTAGGGTTAGGGTTAGGGTTAGGGTGAGGGTTAGGGTACGGCTTAGGGTACGGGTTCGGGGAGGGGTTCGGGTAGGGCGTAGGGTATGGGTTAGGGTGAGGGTTAGGGTTAGTGTTAGGGTTAGGGCTCGGTTTAGGGTACGGGTTAGGATTAGGGTACGCGTTAGGGTTAGGGTAGGGGTTAGGGTTAGGGTACGCGATAGGGTGAGGTTAGTTATTAAACCTATCCCACTCTCTAGATACCCCTTAGCATGTAAAGGAATATTGTTTGGGGGTCCAGCCATGGAGAAGAGTTTAGACACTAGGAGAAGATAAGGAACACACCCATTACCAAGAAATCACATTAGGATTCTCTTTTTAACCTGTTCCTTAAAACACTAGTGCTTAGGAAATCTATTGGAGGCAGAAGCCGTCAAGGGTACCTTAGGGTTAGGGTTATTGTTAGGGTGAGGGTTAGGGTACGGCTTAGGGTACGGGTTCAGGGAGGGGTTCGGGTAGGGCGTAGGGTATGGGTTAGGGTTAGGGTTAGGGTTAGTGTTAGGGTTAGGGCTCGGTTAAGGTACGGGTTAGGATTAGTGTACGCGTTAGGGTTAGGGTAGGGGTTAGGGTTAGGGTACGCGTTAGGGTGAGGGTAGTTATTAAACCTATCACACTCTCTAGATACCCCTTAGCACGTAAAGGAATATTATTTGGGGGTCCAGCCATGGAGAAGAGTTTAGACACTAGGAGAAGATAAGGAACACACCCATTATCAAGAAATCACATTAGGATTCTATTTTTAACATGTTCCTTAAAACACTAGTGCTTAGGAAATCTATTGGAGGCAGAAGCAGTCAAGGGTAGCTTAGGGTTAAGGTTAGGGTTAGGGTGAGGGTTAGGGTACGGCTTAGGGTACGGGTTCGGTGAGGGGTTCGAGTAGGGCGTAGTGTATGGGTTAGGGTTAGGGTTAGGGTTCGTGTTAGGGTTAGGGCTCGGTTTAGGGTACGGGTTAGGATTAGGGTACGCGTTAGTGTTAGGGTAGGGGTTAGGGTTAGGGTACGCGATAGGGTTAGGTTAGTTATTAAACCTATCCCACTCTCTAGATACCCCTTAGCACGTAAAGGAATATTATTTGGGGGTCCAGCCATGGAGAAGAGTTTAGACACTAGGAGAAGATAAGGAACACACCCATTATTAAGAAATCACATTAGGATTCTCTTTTTAACCTGTTCCTTAAAACACTAGTGCTTAGGAAATCTATTGGAGGCAGAAGCAGTCAAGGGTAGCTTAGGGTTAGGGTTAGGGTTAGATTGAGGGTTAGGGTACGGCTTAGGGTACGGGTTCGTGGAGGGGTTCGGGTAGGGCGTAGGGTATGGGTTAGGGTTAGGGTTAGGGTTAGTGTTAGGGTTAGGGCTCGGTTTAGGGTACGGGTTAGGATTAGGGTACGCGTTAGTGTTAGGGTAGTGATTAGGGTTAGGGTACGCGTTAGGATGAGGGTAGTTATTAAACCTCTCCCTCTCTCTAGATACCCCTTAGCACGTAAAGAAATATTATTTGGGGGTCCAGCCATGGAGAAGATTTTAGACACTAGGAGAAGATAAGGAACACACCCATTATCACGAAATCACATTAGGATTCTCTTTTTAACCTGTTCCTTAAAACACTAGTGCTTAGGAAATCTATTGGAGGCAGAAGCAGTCAAGGGTAGCTTAGGGTTAGGGTTAGGGTTAGGGTGAGGGTTAGGGTATGGCTTAGGGAACGGTTTCGGGGAGGGGTTCGGGTAGGGCGTAGGGTATGGGTTAGGGTTAGGGTTAGGGTTAGTGTTAGGGTTAGGGCTCGGTTTAGGGTACGGGTTAGGATTAGAGTACGCGTTAGGGTTAGGGTAGGGGTTAGGGTTAGGGTACGTGTTAGGGTGAGGGTAGTTATTAAACCTATCCCACTCTCTAGATACCCCTTAGCACGTAAAGGAATATTATTTGGGGGTCCAGCCATGGAGAAGAGTTTAGACACGAGGAGAAGATAAGGAACACACCCATTATCAAGAAATCACATTAGGATTCTCTTTTTAACCTCTTCCTTAAAACACTAGTGCTTAGGAAATCTGTTGGAGGCAGAAGCCGTCAAGGGTAGCTTAGGGTTAGGGTTAGGGTTAGGGTGAGGGTTAGGGTACGGCTTAGGGTACGGGTTCAAGGAGGGGTTCGGTTAGGGCGTAGGGTATGGGTTAGGGTTAGGGTTAGGGTTAGTGTTAGGGTTAGGGCTCGGTTTAGGGTACGGGTTAGGATTAGGGTACGCGTTAGGGTTAGGGTAGGGGTTAGGGTTAGGGTACGCGTTAGGGTGAGGGTAGTTATTAAACCTCTCCCTCTCTCTAGATACCCCTTAGCACGTAAAGGAATATTATTTGGGGGTCCAGCCATGGAGAAGATTTTAGACACTAGGAGAAGATAAGGAACACACCCATTATCACGAAATCACATTAGGATTCTCTTTTTAACCTGTTCCTTAAAACACTAGTGCTTAGGAAATCTATTGGAGGCAGAAGCAGTCAAGGGTAGCTTAGGGATAGGGTTAGGGTTAGGGTGAGGGTTAGGGTATGGCTTAGGGTACGGCTTTGGGGAGGGGTTCGAGTAGGGCATAGGGTATGGTTTAGGGTTAGGGTTAGGGTTAGTGTTAGGGTTAGGGCTCGGTTTAGGGAACGGGTTAGCATTAGGGTACGCGTTAGGGTTAGGGTAGGGGTTAGGGTTAGGGTACGCGTTAGGGTGAGGGTAGTTATTAAACCTATCCCACTCTCTAGATACCCCTTAGCACGTAAAGGAATATTATTTGGGGGTCCTGCCATGGAGAAGAGTTTAGACACGAGGAGAAGATGAGGAACACACCCATTATCAAGAAATCACATTAGGATTCTGTTTTTAACCTGTTCCTTAAAACACTAGTGCTTAGGAAATCTATTGGAGGCAGAATCCGTCAACGGTAGCTTAGGGTTAGGGTTAGGTTTAGGGTGAGGGTAAGGGTACGGCTTAGGGTACGGGTTCAGGGAGGGGTTCGGGTAGGGCGTAGGGTATGGGTTAGGTTTAGGGTTAGGGTTAGTGTTAAGGTTAGGGCTCGGTTTAGGGTACGGGTTAGGATTAGGGTACGCGTTAGGGTTAGGGTAGGGGTTAGGGTTAGGGTACGCGTTAGGGTGAGGGTAGTTATTAAACCTATCCCAATCTCTAGATACCCCTTAGCACGTAAAGCAATATTATTTGGGGGTCCTGCCATGGAGAAGAGTTTAGACACGAGGAGAAGATAAGGAACACACACATTATCAAGAAATCACAATATGATTCTCTTTTTAAACAGTTCCTTAAAACACTCTTGCTTAGGAAATCTATTGGAGGCAGAAGCAGTCAAGGGTAGCTTAGGGTTAGGGTTAGGGTTAGGGTGAGGGTTAGGGTACGGCTTAGGGTACGGGTTCGGGGAAGGGTTCGGGTAGGGCGTAGGGTATGGGTTAGGGTTAGGGTTAGGGTTAGTGTTAGGGTTAGGGCTCGGTTTAGGGTACGGGTTAGGATTAGGTTACGCGTTAGGGTTAGGGTAGGGTTTAGGGTTAGGGTACGCGATAGGGTGAGGTTAGTTATTAAACCTATCCCACTCTCTAGATACCCATTAGCATGTAAAGGAATATTATTTGGGGGTCCAGCCATGGAGAAGAGTTTAGACACTAGGAGAAAATAAGGAATACACCCATTATCAAGAAATCACATTAGGATTCTCTTTTTAACCTGTTCCTTAAAACACTAGTGCTTAGGAAATCTATTGGAGGCAGAAGCCGTCAAGGGTACCTTAGGGTTAGGGTTAGGGTTAGGGTGAGGGTTAGGGTACGGCTTAAGGTACGGGTTTGGGGAGGGGTTCGGGTAGGGCATAGGGGATGGGTTAGGGTTAGGGTTAGGGTTAGTGTTAGGGTTAGGGCTCGGTTTAGGGTACGGGTTAGGATTAGAGTACGCGTTAGGGTTAGGGTAGGGGTTAGGGTTAGGGTACGTGTTAGGGTGAGGGTAGTTATTAAACCTATCCCACTCTCTAGATACCCCTTAGCACGTAAAGGAATATTATTTGGGGGTCCAGCCATGGAGAAGAGTTTAGACACGAGGAGAAGATAAGGAACACACCCATTATCAAGAAATCACATTAGGATTCTCTTTTTAACTTCTTCCTTAAAACACTAGTGCTTAGGAAATCTGTTGGAGGCAGAAGCCGTCAAGGGTAGCTTAGGGTTAGGGTTAGGGTTAGGGTGAGGGTTAGGGTACGGCTTAGGGTACGGGTTCAAGGAGGGGTTCGGTTAGGGCGTAGGGTATGGGTTAGGGTTAGGGTTAGGGTTAGTATTAGGGTTAGGGCTCGGTTTAGGGTACGGGTTAGGATTAGGGTACGCGTTAGTGTTAGGGTAGGGGTTAGGGTTAGGGTACGCGTTAGGGTGAGGGTAGTTATTAAACCTCTCCCTCTCTCTAGATGCCCCTTAGCACGTAAAGGAATATTTTTTGGGGGTCCAGCCATGGAGAAGATTTTAGACACTAGGAGAAGATAAGGAACACACCCATTATCACGAAATCACATTAGGATTCTCTTTTTAACCTGTTCCTTAAAACACTAGTGCTTAGGAAATCTATTGGAGGCAGAAGCAGTCAAGGGTAGCTTAGGGATAGGGTTAGGGTTAGATTGAGAGTTAGGGTACGGCTTAGGGTACGGGTTCGTGGAGGGGTTCGGGTAGGGCGTAGGGTATGGGTTAGGGTTAGGGTTAGGGTTAGTGTTAGGGTTAGGGCTCGGTTTAGGGTACGGGTTAGGATTAGGGTACGCGTTAGTGTTAGGGTAGTGATTAGGGTTAGGGTACGCGTTAGGATGAGGGTAGTTATTAAACCTCTCCCTCTCTCTAGATACCCCTTAGCACGTAAAGAAATATTATTTGGGGGTCCAGCCATGGAGAAGATTTTAGACACTAGGAGAAGATAAGGAACACACCCATTATCACGAAATCACATTAGGATTCTCTTTTTAACCTGTTCCTTAAAACACTAGTGCTTAGGAAATCTATTGGAGGCAGAAGCAGTCAAGGGTAGCTTAGGGTTAGGGTTAGGGTTAGGGTGAGGGTTAGGGTATGGCTTAGGGTACGGTTTCGGGGAGGGGTTCGGGTAGGGCGTAGGGTATGGGTTAGGGTTAGGGTTAGGGTTAGTGTTAGGGTTAGGGCTCGGTTTAGGGTACGGGTTAGGATTAGAGTACGCGTTAGGGTTAGGGTAGGGGTTAGGGTTAGGGTACGTGTTAGGGTGAGGGTAGTTATTAAACCTATCCCACTCTCTAGATACCCCTTAGCACGTAAAGGAATATTATTTGGGGGTCCAGCCATGGAGAAGAGTTTAGACACGAGGAGAAGATAAGGAACACACCCATTATCAAGAAATCACATTAGGATTCTCTTTTTAACCTCTTCCTTAAAACACTAGTGCTTAGGAAATCTGTTGGAGGCAGAAGCCGTCAAGGGTAGCTTAGGGTTAGGGTTAGGTTTAGGGTGAGGGTTAGGGTACGGCTTAGGGTACGGGTTCAAGGAGGGGTTCGGTTAGGGCGTAGGGTATGGGTTAGGGTTAGGGTTAGGGTTAGTGTTAGGGTTAGGGCTCGGTTTAGGGTACGGGTTAGGATTAGGGTACGCGTTAGTGTTAGGGTAGGGGTTAGGGTTAGGGTACGCGTTAGGGTGAGGGTAGTTATTAAACCTCTCCCTCTCTCTAGATACCCCTTAGCACGTAAAGGAATATTATTTGGGGGTCCAGCCATGGAGAAGATTTTAGACACTAGGAGAAGATAAGGAACACACCCATTATCACGAAATCACATTAGGATTCTCTTTTTAACCTGTTCCTTAAAACACTAGTGCTTAGGAAATCTATTGGAGGCAGAAGCAGTCAAGGGTAGCTTAGGGATAGGGTTAGGGTTAGGGTGAGGGTTAGGGTATGGCTTAGGGTACGGCTTTGGGGAGGGGTTCGTGTAGGGCATAGGGTATGGTTTAGGGTTAGGGTTAGGGTTAGTGTTAGGGTTAGGGCTCGGTTTAGGGAACGGGTTAGGATTAGGGTACGCGTTAGTGTTAGGGTAGGGGTTAGGGTTAGGGTACGCGTTAGGGTGAGGGTAGTTATTAAACCTATCCCAATCTCTAGATACCCCTTAGCACGTAAAGGAATATTATTTGGGGGTCCTGCCATGGAGAAGAGTTTAGACACGAGGAGAAGATAAGGAACACACCCATTATCAAGAAATCACATTAGGATTCTCTTTTTAACCTGTTCCTTAAAACACTAGTGCTTAGGAAATCTATTGGAGGCAGAAGCCGTCAACGGTAGCTTAGGGTTAGGGTTAGGGTTAGGGTGAAGGTAAGGGTACGGCTTAGGGTACGGGTTCAGGGAGGGGTTCGGGTAGGGCGTAGGGTATGGGTTAGGGTTAGGGTTAGGGTTAGTGTTAGGGTTAGGGCTCGGTTTAGGGTACGGGTTAGGATTAGGGTACGCGTTAGGGTTAAGGTAGGGGTTAGGGTTAGGGTACGCGTTAGGGTGAGGGTAGTTATTAAACCTATCCCAATCTCTAGATACCCCTTAGCACGTAAAGGAATATTATTTGGGGGTCCTGCCATGGAGAAGAGTTTAGACACGAGGAGAAGATAAGGAACACACACATTATCAAGAAATCACATTAGGATTCTCTTTTTAACCTGTTCCTTAAAACACTAGTGCTTAGGAAATCTATTGGAGGCAGAAGCAGTCAAGGGTAGCTTAGGGTTAGGGTTAGGGTTAGGGTGAGGGTTAGGGTACGGCTTAGGGTACGGGTTCGGGGAGGGGTTCGGGTAGGGCGTAGGGTATGGGTTAGGGTGAGGGTTAGGTTTAGTGTTAGGGTTAGGGCTCGGTTTAGGGTACGGGTTAGGATTAGGGTACGCGTTAGGGTTAGGGTAGGGGTTAGGGTTAGGGTACGCTTTTGGGTGAGGGTAGTTATTAAACCTATCCCACTCTCTAGATACCCCTTAGCACGTAAAGGAATATTATTTGGGGGTCCAGCCATGGAGAAGAGTTTAGACAATAGGAGAAGATAAGGAACACACCCATTATCAAGAAATCACAATATGATTCTCTTTTTAAACTGTTCCTTAAAACACTAGTGCTTAGGAAATCTATTGGAGGCAGAAGCAGTCAAGGGTAGCTTAGGGTTAGGGTTAGGGTTAGGGTGAGGGTTAGGGTACGGCTTAGGGTACGGGTTCGGGGAAGGGTTCGGGTAGGGCGTAGGGTATGGGTTAGGGTTAGGGTTAGGGTTAGTGTTAGGGTTAGGGCTCGGTTTAGGGTACGGGTTAGGATTAGGTTACGCGTTAGGGTTAGGGTAGGGTTTAGGGTTAGGGTACGCGATAGGGTGAGGTTAGTTATTAAACCTATCCCACTCTCTAGATACCCCTTAGCATGTAAAGGAATATTATTTGGGGGTCCAGCCATGGAGAAGAGTTTAGACACTAGGAGAAAATAAGGAATACACCCATTATCAAGAAATCACATTAGGATTCTCTTTTTAACCTGTTCCTTAAAACACTAGTGCTTAGGAAATCTATTGGAGGCAGAAGCCGTCAAGGGTACCTTAGGGTTAGGGTTAGGGTTAGGGTGAGGTTTAGGGTACGGCTTAAGGTACGGGTTTGGGGAGGGGTTCGGGTAGGGCATAGGGGATGGGTTAGGGTTAGGGTTAGGGTTAGTGTTAGGGTTAGGGCTCGGTTTAGGGTACGGGTTAGTATTAGGGTACGCGTTAGGGTTAGGGTAGGGGTTAGGGTTAGGGTACGCGTTAGGGTGAGGGTAGTTATTAAACCTATCACACTCTCTAGATACCCCTTAGCACGTAAAGGAATATTATTTGTGGGTCCTGCCATGGAGAAGAGTTTAGACACGAGGAGAAGATAAGGAACACACCCATTATCAAGAAATCACATTAGGATTCTCTTTTTAACCTGTTCCTTAAAACACTAGTGCTTAGGAAATCTATTGGAGGCAGAAGCCGTCAAGGGTAGCTTAGGGTTAGGGTTAGGGTTAGGGTGAGGGTTAGGGTACGGCTTAGGGTACGGGTTCAGGGAGGGGTTCGTGTAGGGCGTAGGGTATGGGTTAGGGTTAGGGTTAGGATTAGTGTTAGGGTTAGGGCTCGGTTTAGGGTACGGGTTAGGATTAGGGTACGCGTTAGGGTTAGGGTAGGGGTTAGGGTTAGGGTACGCGTTAGGGTGAGGGTAGTTATTAAACCTATCCCACTCTCTAGATACCCCTTAGCACGTAAAGGAATATTATTTGGGGATCCTGCCATGGAGAAGAGTTTAGACACGAGGAGAAGATAAGGAACACACCCATTATCAAGAAATCACATTAGGATTCTCTTTTTAACCTGTTCCTTAAAACACTAGTGCTTAGGAAATCTATTGGAGGCAGAAGCCGTCAACGGTAGCTTAGGGTTAGGGTTAGGGTTAGGGTGAGGGTTAGGGTACGGCTTAGGGTACGGGTTCGGGGAGGGGTTCGGGTAGGGCGTAGGGTATGGGTTAGTGTTAGGGTTAGGGTTAGTGTTAGGGTTAGGGCTCGGTTTAGGGTACGGGTTAGGATTAGGGTACGCGTTAGGGTTAGGGTAGGGGTTAGGGTTAGGGTACGCGTTAGGGTGAGGGTAGTTATTAAACCTATCCCACTCTCTAGATACCCCTTAGCACGTAAAGGAATATTATTTGGGGGTCCAGCCATGGAGAAGAGTTTAGACACGAGGAGAAGATAAGGAACACACCCCTTATCAAGAAATCACATTAGGATTCTCTTTTTAACCTGTTCCTTAAAACACTAGTGCTTAGGAAATCTATTGGAGGCAGAAGCAGTCAAGGGTAGCTTAGGGTTAGGTTTAGGGTTAGGGTGAGGGTTAGGGTACGGCTTAGGGTACGGGTTCGGGGAGGGGTTCGGGTAGGGCGTAGGGTATGGGTTAGGGTGAGGGTTAGGGTTAGTGTTAGGGTTAGGGCTCGGTTTAGGGTACGGGTTAGGATTAGGGTACGCGTTAGTGTTAGGGTAGGGGTTAGGGTTAGGGTACGCGATAGGGTGAGGTTAGGTATTAAACCTATCCCACTCTATAGATACCCCTTAGCATGTAAAGGAATATTATTTGGGGGTCCAGCCATGGAGAAGAGTTTAGACACTAGGAGAAGATAAGGAACACACCCATTATCAAGAAATCACATTAGGATTCTCTTTTTAACCTGTTCCTTAAAACACTAGTGCTTAGGAAATCTATTGGAGGCAGAAGCCGTCAACGGTAGCTTAGGGTTAGGGTTAGGGTGAGGGTGAGGGTTAGGGTACGGCTTAGGGTACGGGTTCAGGGAGGGGTTCGGGTAGGGCGTAGGGTATGGGTTAGGGTTAGGGTTAGGGTTAGTGTTAGGGTTAGGGCTCGGTTTAGGGTACGGGTTAGGATTAGGGTACGCGTTCGGGTTAGGGTAGGGGTTAGGGTTAGGGTACGCGTTAGGGTGAGGGTAGTTATTAAACCTATCCCACTCTCTAGATACCCCTTAGCACGTAAAGAATATTATTTGGGGGTCCAGCCATGGAGAAGAGTTTAGACACGAGGAGAAGATAAGGAACACACCCATTATCAAGAAATCACATTAGGATTCTCTTTTTAACCTGTTCCTTAAAACACTAGTGCTTAGGAAATCTATTGGAGGCAGAAGCAGTCAAGGGGAGCTTAGGGTTAGGGTTAGGGTTAGATTGAGTGTTAGGGTACGGCTTAGGGTACGGGTTCGGGGAGGTGTTCGGGTAGGGCGTAGGGTATGGTTTACGGTTAGGGTTAGGGTTAGTGTTAGGGTTAGGGCTCGGTTTAGGGTACCGGTTAGGATTAGGGTACACGTTAGTGTTAGGGAAGGGGTTAGGGTTAGGGTACGCGTTAGGGTGAGGGTAGTTATTAAACCTCTCCCTCTCTCTAGATACCCCTTAGCACGTAAAGGAATATTATTTGGGGGTCCAGCCATGGAGAAGATTTTAGACACTAGGAGAAGATAAGGAACACACCCATTATCACGAAATCACATTAGGATTCTCTTTTTAACCTGTTCCTTAAAACACTAGTGCTTAGGAAATCTATTGGAGGCAGAAGCAGTCAAGGGTAGCTTAGGGTTAGGGTTAGGGTTAGGGTGAGGGTTAGGGTATGGCTTAGGGTACGGTTTCGGGGAGGGGTACGGGTAGGGCGTAGGGTATTGGTTAGGGTTAGGGTTAGGGTTAGTGTTAGGGTTAGGGCTCGGTTTAGGTTATGGGTTAGGATTAGGGTACGCGTTTGGGTTAGGTTAGGGGTTAGGGTTAGGGTACGTGTTAGGGTGAGGGTAGTTATTAAACCTATCATACTCTCTAGATACCCCTTAGCACGTAAAGGAATATTATTTGGGGGTCCAGCCATGGAGAAGAGTTTAGACACTAGGAGAAGATAAGGAACACACCCATTATCAAGAAATCACATTAGGATTCTCTTTTTAAGCTCTTCCTTAAAACACTAGTGCTTAGGAAATCTGTTGGAGGCAGAAGCCGTCAAGGGTAGCTTAGGGTTAGGGTTAGGGTTAGGGTGAGGGTTAGGGTACGGCTTAGGGTACGGGTTCAGGGAGGGGTTCGGGTAGGGCGTAGGGTATGGGTTAGGGTTAGGGTTAGGGTTAGTGTTAGGGTTAGGGCTCGGTTTAGGGTACGGGTTAGGATTAGGGTACGCGTTAGGGTTAGGGTAGGGGTTAGGGTTAGGGTACGCGTTAGGGTGAGGGTAGTTATTAAACCTATTCCAATCTCTAGATACCCCTTAGCACGTAAAGGAATATTATTTGGGGGTCCAGCCATGGAGAAGAGTTTAGACACGAGGAGAAGATAAGGAACACACCCATTATCAAGAAATCACATTAGGATTCTCTTTTTAACCTGTTCCTTAAAACACTAGTGCTTAGGAAATCTATTGGAGGTAGAAGCAGTCAAGGGTAGCTTAGGGTTAGGGTTAGGGTTAGGGTGAGGGTTAGGGTACGGCTTAGGGTACGGGTTCGGGGAGGGGTTCGGGTAGGGCGTAGGGTATGGGTTAGGGTGAGGGTTAGGGTTAGTGTTAGGGTTAGGGCTCGGTTTAGGGTACGGGTTAGGATTAGGGTACGCGTTAGGGTTAGGGTAGGGGTTAGGGTTAGGGTACGCGATAGGGTGAGGTTAGTTATTAAACCTATCCCACTCTCTAGATACCCCTTAGCATGTAAAGGAATATTGTTTGGGGGTCCAGCCATGGAGAAGAGTTTAGACACTAGGAGAAGATAAGGAACACACCCATTACCAAGAAATCACATTAGGATTCTCTTTTTAACCTGTTCCTTAAAACACTAGTGCTTAGGAAATCTATTGGAGGCAGAAGCCGTCAAGGGTACCTTAGGGTTAGGGTTAGGGTTAGGGTGAGGGTTAGGGTACGGCTTAGGGTACGGGTTCAGGGAGGGGTTCGGGTAGGGCGTAGGGTATGGGTTAGGGTTAGGGTTAGGGTTAGTGTTAGGGTTAGGGCTCGGTTAAGGTACGGGTTAGGATTAGTGTACGCGTTAGGGTTAGGGTAGGGGTTAGGGTTAGGGTACGCGTTAGGGTGAGGGTAGTTATTAAACCTATCACACTCTCTAGATACCCCTTAGCACGTAAAGGAATATTATTTGGGCATCCTGCCATGGAGAAGAGTTTAGACACGAGGAGAAGATAAGGAACACACCCATTATCAAGAAATCACATTAGGATTCTCTTTTTAACCTGTTCCTTAAAACACTAGTGCTTAGGAAATCTATTGGAGGCAGAAGCCGTCAACGGTAGCTTAGGGTTAGGGTTAGGGTTAGGGTGAGGGTTAGGGTACGGCTTAGGCTACGGGTTCGGGGAGGGGTTCGGGTAGGGCGTAGGGTATGGGTTAGGGTTAGGGTTAGGGTTAGTGTTAGGGTTAGGACTCCGTTTAGGGTACGGGTTAGGATTAGGGTATGCGTTAGGGTTAGGGTAGGGGTTAGGGTTAGGGTACGCGTTAGGGTGAGGGTAGTTATTAAACCTATCCCACTCTCTAGATACCCCTTAGCACGTAAAGGAATATTATTTGGGGGTCCAGCCATGGAGAAGAGTTTAGACACGAGGAGAAGATAAGGAACACACCCCTTATCAAGAAATCACATTAGGATTCTCTTTTTAACCTGTTCCTTAAAACACTAGTGCTTAGGAAATCTATTGGAGGCAGAAGCAGTCAAGGGTAGCTTAGGGTTAGGTTTAGGGTTAGGGTGAGGGTTAGGGTACGGCTTAGGGTACGGGTTCGGGGAGGGGTTCGGGTAGGGCGTAGGGTATGGGTTAGGGTGAGGGTTAGGGTTCGTGTTAGGGTTAGGGCTCGGTTTAGGGTACGGGTTAGGATTAGGGTACGCGTTAGTGTTAGGGTAGGGGTTAGGGTTAGGGTACGAGATAGGGTGAGGTTAGGTATTAAACCTATCCCACTCTATAGATACCCCTTAGCATGTAAAGGAATATTATTTGGGGGTCCAGCCATGGAGAAGAGTTTAGACACTAGGAGAAGATAAGGAACACACCCATTATCAAGAAATCACATTAGGATTCTCTTTTTAACCTGTTCCTTAAAACACTAGTGCTTAGGAAATCTATTGGAAGCAGAAGCCGTCAAGGGTAGCTTAGGGTTAGGGTTAGGGTTAGGGTGAGGGTTAGGGTACGGCTTAGGGTACGGGTTCAGGGAGGGGTTCGGGTAGGGCGTAAGGTATGGGTTAGGGTTAGGGTTAGGGTTAGTGTTAGGGTTAGGGCTCGGTTTAGGGTACGGGTTAGGATTAGGGTACGCGTTAGTGTTAGGGTAGGGGTTAGGGTTAGTGTACGCGTTAGGGTGAGGGTAGTTATTAAACCTCTCCCTCTCTCTAGATACCCCTTAGCACGTAAAGGAATATTATTTGGGGGTCCAGCCATGGAGAAGATTTTAGACACTAGGAGAAGATAAGGAACACACCCATTATCACGAAATCACATTAGGATTCTCTTTTTAACCTGTTCCTTAAAACACTAGTGCTTAGGAAATCTATTGGAGGCAGAAGCAGTCAAGGGTAGCTTAGGGTTAGGGTTAGGGTTAGGGTGAGGGTTAGGGTATGGCTTAGGGTACGGGTTCGGGGAGGGGTTCGGGTAGGGCATAGGGTATGGGTTAGGGTTAGGGTTAGGGTTAGTTTTAGGGTTAGGGCTCGGTTTAGGGTACGGGTTAGGATTAGGGTACGCGTTAGGGTTAGGGTAGGGGTTAGGGTTAGCATACGCGTTAGGGTGAGGGTAGTTATTAAACCTATCACACTCTCTAGATACCCCTAAGCACGTAAAGGAATATTATTTGGGGGTCCTGCCATGGAGAAGAGTTTAGACACTAGGAGAAGATAAGGAACCACCCATTATCAAGAAATCACATTAGGATTCTCTTTTTAACCTGTTCCTTAAAACACTAGTGCTTAGGAAATCTATTGGAGGCAGAAGCAGTCAAGGGTAGCTTAGGGTTAGGGTTAGGGTTAGGGTGAGGGTTAGGGTACGGCTTAGGGTACGGGTTCAGGGAGGGGTTCGGGTAGGGCGTAGGGTATGGGTTAGGGTTAGGGTTAGGGTTAGTGTTAGGGTTAGGGCTCGGTTTAGGGTACGGGTTACGATTAGTGTACGCGTTAGTGTTAGGGTAGGGGTTAGGGTTAGGGTACGCTTTAGGGTGAGGGTAGTTATTAAACCTATCCCAATCTCTAGATACCCCTTAGCACGTAAAGGAATATTATTTGGGGGTCCAGCCATGGAGAAGAGTTTAGACACGAGGAGAAGATAAGGAACACACCCATTATCAAGAAATCACATTAGGATTCTCTTTTTAACCTGTTCCTTAAAACACTAGTGCTTAGGAAATCTATTGGAGGCAGAAGCAGTCAAGGGTAGCTTAGGGTTAGGGTTAGGGTTAGGGTGAGGGTTAGGGTACGGCTTAGGGTACGGGTTCGGGGAGGGGTTCGGGTAGGGCGTAGGGTATGGGTTAGGGTGAGGGTTAGGGTTAGTGTTAGGGTTAGGGCTCGGTTTAGGGTACGGGTTAGGATTAGGGTACGCGTTAGGGTTAGGGTAGGGGTTAGGGTTAGGGTACGCGATAGGGTGAGGTTAGTTATTAAACCTATCCCACTCTCTAGATACCCCTTAGCATGTAAAGGAATATTATTTGGGGGTCCAGCCATGGAGAAGAGTTTAGACACTAGGAGAAGATAAGGAACACACCCATTATCAAGAAATCACATTAGGATTCTCTTTTTAACCTGTTCCTTAAAACACTAGTGCTTAGGAAATCTATTGGAGGCAGAAGCCGTCAAGGGTACCTTAGGGTTAGGGTTAGGGTTAGGGTGAGGGTTAGGGTACGGCTTAGGGTACGGGTTCAGGGAGGGGTTCGGGTAGGGCGTAGGTTATGGGTTAGGGTTAGGGTTAGGGTTAGTGTTAGGGTTAGGGCTCGGTTTAGGGTACGGGTTAGGATTAGTGTACGCGTTAGGGTTAGGGTAGGGGTTAGGGTTAGGGTACGCGTTAGGGTGAGGGTAGTTATTAAACCTATCACACTCTCTAGATACCCCTTAGCACGTAAAGGAATATTATTTGGGCATCCTGCCATGGAGAAGAGTTTAGACACGAGGAGAAGATAAGGAACACACCCATTATCAAGAAATCACATTAGGATTCTCTTTTTAACCTGTTCCTTAAAACACTAGTGCTTAGGAAATCTATTGGAGGCAGAAGCCGTCAACGGTAGCTTAGGGTTAGGGTTAGGGTTAGGGTGAGGGTTAGGGTACGGCTTAGGCTACGGGTTCGGGGAGGGGTTCGGGTAGGGCGTAGGGTATGGGTTAGGGTGAGGGTTAGGGTTAGTGTTAGGGTTAGGGCTCGGTTTAGGGTACGGGTTAGGATTAGGGTACGCGTTAGGGTTAGGGTAGGGGTTAGGGTTAGGGTACGCGATAGGGTGAGGTTAGTTATTAAACCTATCCCACTCTCTAGATACCCCTTAGCATGTAAAGGAATATTATTTGGGGGTCCAGCCATGGAGAAGAGTTTAGACACTAGGAGAAGATAAGGAACACACACATTACCAAGAAATCACATTAGGATTCTCTTTTTAACCTGTTCCTTAAAACACTAGTGCTTAGGAAATCTATTGGAGGCAGAAGCCGTCAAGGGTACCTTTGGGTTAGGGTTAGGGTTAGGGTGAGGGTTAGGGTACGGCTTAGGGTACGGGTTCAGGGAGGGGTTCGGGTAGGGCGTAGGGTATGGGTTAGGGTTAGGGTTAGGGTTAGTGTTAGGGTTAGGGCTCGGTTTAGGGTACGGGTTAGGATTAGTGTACGCGTTAGGGTTAGGGTAGGGGTTAGGGTTAGGGTACGCGTTAGGGTGAGGGTAGTTATTAAACCTATCCCACTCTCTAGATACCCCTTAGCACGTAAAGGAATATTATTTGGGCATCCTGCCATGGAGAAGAGTTTAGACACGAGGAGAAGATAAGGAACACACCCATTATCAAGAAATCACATTAGGATTCTCTTTTTAACCTGTTCCTTAAAACACTAGTGCTTAGGAAATCTATTGGAGGCAGAAGCCGTCAACGGTAGCTTAGGGTTAGGGTTAGGGTTAGGGTGAGGGTTAGGGTACGGCTTAGGCTACGGGTTCGGGGAGGGGTTCGGGTAGGGCGTAGGGTATGGGTTAGGGTTAGGGTTAGGGTTAGTGTTAGGGTTAGGACTCCGTTTAGGGTACGGGTTAGGATTAGGGTATGCGTTAGGGTTAGGGTAGGGGTTAGGGTTAGGGTACGCGTTAGGGTGAGGGTAGTTATTAAACCTATCCCACTCTCTAGATACCCCTTAGCACGTAAAGGAATATTATTTGGGGGTCCAGCCATGGAGAAGAGTTTAGACACGAGGAGAAGATAAGGAACACACCCCTTATCAAGAAATCACATTAGGATTCTCTTTTTAACCTGTTCCTTAAAACACTAGTGCTTAGGAAATCTATTGGAGGCAGAAGCAGTCAAGGGTAGCTTAGGGTTAGGGTTAGGGTTAGGGTGAGGGTTAGGGTACGGCTTAGGGTACGGGTTCGGGGAGGGGTTCGGGTAGGGCGTAGGGTATGTGTTAGGGTGAGGGTTAGGGTTAGTGTTAGGGTTAGGGCTCGGTTTAGGGTACGGGTTACGATTAGGGTACGCGTTAGTGTTAGGGTAGGGGTTAGGGTTAGGGTACGAGATAGGGTAAGGTTAGGTATTAAACCTATCCCACTCTATAGATACCCCTTAGCATGTAAAGGAATATTATTTGGGGGTCCAGCCATGGAGAAGAGTTTAGACACTAGGAGAAGATAAGGAACACACCCATTATCAAGAAATCACATTAGGATTCTCTTTTTAACCTGTTCCTTAAAACACTAGTGCTTAGGAAATCTATTGGAAGCAGAAGCCGTCAAGGGTAGCTTAGGGTTAGGGTTAGGGTTAGGGTGAGGGTTAGGGTACGGCTTAGGGTACGGTTTCAGGGAGGGGTTCGGGTAGGGCGTAAGGTATGGGTTAGGGTTAGGGTTAGGGTTAGTGTTAGGGTTAGGTCTCGGTTTAGGGTACGGGTTAGGATTAGGGTACGCGTTAGTGTTAGGGTAGGGGTTAGGGTTAGGGTACGCGTTAGGGTGAGGGTAGTTATTAAACCTCTCCCTCTCTCTAGATACCCCTTAGCACGTAAAGGAATATTATTTGGGGGTCCAGCCATGGAGAAGATTTTAGACACTAGGAGAAGATAAGGAACACACCCATTATCACGAAATCACATTAGGATTCTCTTTTTAACCTGTTCCTTAAAACACTAGTGCTTAGGAAATCTATTGGAGGCAGAAGCAGTCAAGGGTAGCTTAGGGTTAGGGTTAGGGTTAGGGTGAGGGTTAGGGTATGGCTTAGGGTACGGGTTCGGGGAGGGGTTCGGGTAGGGCATAGGGTATGGGTTAGGGTTAGGGTTAGGGTTAGTTTTAGGGTTAGGGCTCGGTTTAGGGTACGGGTTAGGATTAGGGTACGCGTTAGGGTTAGGGTAGGGGTTAGGGTTAGCATACGCGTTAGGGTGAGGGTAGTTATTAAACCTATCACACTCTCTAGATACCCCTAAGCACGTAAAGGAATATTATTTGGGGGTCCTGCCATGGAGAAGAGTTTAGACACTAGTAGAAGATAAGGAACACACCCATTATCAAGAAATCACATTAGGATTCTCTTTTTAACCTGTTCCTTAAAACACTAGTGCTTAGGAAATCTATTGGAGGCAGAAGCAGTCAAGGGTAGAATAGGGTTAGGGTTAGGGTTAGGGTAAGGGTTAGGGTACGGCTTAGGGTACGGGTTCGGTGAGGGCTTCGGGTAGGGCGTAGGGTATGGGTTAGGGTGAGGGTTAGGGTTAGTGTTAGGGTTAGGGCTCGGTTTAGGGTATGGGTTAGGATTAGGGTACGCGTTAGGGTTAGGGTAGGGGTTAGGGTTAGGGTACGCTTTTGGGTGAGGTTAGTTATTAAACCTATCCCACTCTCTAGATACCCCTTAGCACGTAAAGGAATATTATTTGGGGGTCCAGCCATGGAGAAGAGTTTAGACACGAGGAGAAGATAAGGAACACACCCATTATCAAGAAATCACATTAGGATTCTCTTTTTAACCTGTTCCTTAAAACACTAGTGCTTAGGAAATCTATTGGAGGCAGAAGCCGTCAAGGGTAGCTTAGGGTTAGGGTTAGGGTTAGGGTGAGAGTTAGGGTACGGCTTAGGGTACGGGTTCAGTGAGGGGTTCGGGTAGGGCGTAGGGTATGGGTTAGGGTTAGGGTTAGTGTTAGGGCTAGGGCTCGGTTTAGGGTACGGGTTAGGATTAGGGTACGCATTAGGGTTAGGGTAGGGGTTAGGGTTAGGGTACGCGTTAGGATGAGGGTAGTTATTAAACCTATCCCACTATCTAGATACCCCTTAGCACGTAAAGGAATATTATTTGGGGGTCCAGCCATGGAGAAGAGTTTAGACACTAGGAGAAGATAAGGAACACACCCATTATCACGAAATCACATTAGGATTCTCTTTTTAACCTGTTCCTTAAAACACTAGTGCTTAGGAAATCTATTGGAGGCAGAAGCAGTCAAGGGTAGCTTAGGGTTAGGGTTAGGGTTAGGGTGAGGGTTAGGGTATGGCTTAGGGTATGGGTTCGGGGAGGGGTTCGGGTAGGGCGTAGGGTATGGGTTAGGGTTAGGCTTAGGGTTAGTGTTAGGGTTAGGGCTCGGTTTAGGGTACGGGTTAGGATTAGGGTACGCGTTAGGGTTAGGGTAGGGGTTAGGGTTAGGGTACGCGATAGGGTGAGGGTAGTTATTAAACCTATCACACTCTCTAGATACCCCTTAGCACGTAAAGGAATATTATTTGGGGGTCCAGCCATGGAGAAGAGTTTAGACACGAGGAGAAGATAAGGAACACACCCATTATCAAGAAATCACATTAGGATTCTCTTTTTAACCTCTTCCTTAAAACACTAGTGCTTAGGAAATCTGTTGGAGGCAGAAGCCGTCAAAGGTAGCTTAGGGTTAGGGTTAGGGTTAGAGTGAGGGTTAGGGTACGGCTTAGGTTACGGGTTCAGGGAGGGGTTCGGGTAGGGCGTAGGGTATGGGTTAGGGTTAGGGTTAGGCTTAGTGTTAGGGTTAGGGCTCGGTTTAGGGTACGGGTTACGATTAGGGTACGCGTTAGGGTTAGGGTAGGGGTTAGGGTTAGGGTACGCTTTAGGGTGAGGGTAGTTATTAAACCTATCCCAATCTCTAGATACCCCTTAGCACGTAAAGGAATATTATTTGGGGGTCCAGCCATGGAGAAGAGTTTAGACACGAGGAGAAGATAAGGAACACACCCATTATCAAGAAATCACATTAGGATTCTCTTTTTAACCTGTTCCTTAAAACACTAGTGCTTAGGAAATCTATTGGAGGCAGAAGCAGTCAAGGTTAGCTTAGGGTTAGGGTTAGGGTTAGGGTGAGGGTTAGGGTACGGCTTAGGGTACGGGTTCGGGGAGGGGTTCGGGTAGGGCGTAGGGTATGGGTTAGGGTGAGGGTTAGGGTTAGTGTTAGGGTTAGGGCTCGGTTTAGGGTACGGGTTAGGATTAGGGTACGCGTTAGGGTTAGGGTAGGGGTTAGGGTTAGGGTACGCGATAGGGTGAGGTTAGTTATTAAACCTATCCCACTCTCTAGATACCCCTTAGCATGTAAAGGAATATTATTTGGGGGTCCAGCCATGGAGAAGAGTTTAGACACTAGGAGAAGATAAGGAACACACCCATTATCAAGAAATCACATTAGGATTCTCTTTTTAACCTGTTCCTTAAAACACTAGTGCTTAGGAAATCTATTGGAGGCAGAAGCCGTCAAGGGTACCTTAGGGTTAGGGTTAGGGTGAGGGTTAGGGTACGGCTTAGGGTACGGGTTCAGGGAGGGGTTCGGGTAGGGCGTAGGTTATGGGTTAGGGTTAGGGTTAGGGTTAGTGTTAGGGTTAGGGCTCGGTTTAGGGTACGGGTTAGGATTAGTGTACGCGTTAGGGTTAGGGTAGGGGTTAGGGTTAGGGTACGCGTTAGGGTGAGGGTAGTTATTAAACCTATCACACTCTCTAGATACCCCTTAGCACGTAAAGGAATATTATTTGGGCATCCTGCCATGGAGAAGAGTTTAGACACGAGGAGAAGATAAGGAACACACCCATTATCAAGAAATCACATTAGGATTCTCTTTTTAACCTGTTCCTTAAAACACTAGTGCTTAGGAAATCTATTGGAGGCAGAAGCCGTCAACGGGAGCTTAGGGTTAGGGTTAGGGTTAGGGTGAGGGTTAGGGTACGGCTTAGGCTACGGGTTCGGGGAGGGGTTCGGGTAGGGCGTAGGGTATGGGTTAGGGTTAGGGTTAGGGTTAGTGTTAGGGTTAGGACTCCGTTTAGGGTACGGGTTAGGATTAGGCTATGCGTTAGGGTTAGGGTAGGGGTTAGGGTTAGGGTACGCGTTAGGGTGAGGGTAGTTATTAAACCTATCCCACTCTCTAGATACCCCTTAGCACGTAAAGGAATATTATTTGGGGGTCCAGCCATGGAGAAGAGTTTAGACACGAGGAGAAGATAAGGAACACACCCCTTATCAAGAAATCACATTAGGATTCTCTTTTTAACCTGTTCCTTAAAACACTAGTGCTTAGGAAATCTATTGGAGGCAGAAGCCGTCAAGGGCAGCTTAGGGTTAGGGTTAGGGTTAGGGTGAGGGTTAGGGTACGGCTTAGGGTACGGGTTTGTGTAGGGGTTCGGGTAGGGAATAGGGGATGGGTTAGGGTTAGGGTTAGGGTTAGTGTTAGGGTTAGGGCTCGGTTTAGGGTACGGGTTAGGATTAGGGTACGCGTTAGGGTTAGGGTAGCGGTTAGGGTTAGGGTACGCGTTAGGGTGAGGGTAGTTATTAAACCTATCCCACTCTCTAGATACCCCTTAGCACGTAAAGGAATATTATTTGGGGGTCCAGCCATGGAGAAGAATTTAGACACTAGGAGAAGATAAGGAACACACCCATTATCACGAAATCACATTAGGATTCTCGTTTTAACCTGTTCCTTAAAACACTAGTGCTTAGGAAATCTATTGGAGGCAGAAGCCGTCAAGGGTAGCTTAGGTTTAGGGTTAGCGTTAGGGTGAGGGTTAGGGTACGGCTTAGGGTACTGGTTCGGTGAGGGGTTCGGGTAGGGCGTAGGGTATGGGTTAGGGTGAGGGTTAGGGTTAGTGTTAGGGTTAGGGCTCGGTTTAGGGTATGGGTTAGGATTAGGGTACGCGTTAGGGTTAGGGTAGGGGATAGGGTTAGGGTACGCTTTTGGGTGAGGGTAGTTATTAAACCTATCCCACTCTCTAGATACCCCTTAGCACGTAAAGGAATATTATTTGGGGGTCCAGCCATGGAGAAGAGTTTAGACACTAGGAGAAGATAAGGAACACACCCATTATCACGAAATCACATTAGGATTCTCTTTTTAACCTGTTCCTTAAAACACTAGTGCTTAGGAAATCTATTGGAGGCAGAAGCAGTCAAGGGTAGCTTAGTGTTAGGGTTAGGGTTAGGGTGAGGGTTAGGTTATGGCTTAGGGTACGGGTTCGGGGAGGGGTTCGGGTAGGGCGTAGGGTATGGGTTATGTTTAGGCTTAGGGTTAGTGTTAGGGTTAGGGCTCGGTTTAGGGTACGGGTTAGTATTAGGGTACGCGTTAGGGTTAGGGTAGGGGTTAGGGTTAGGGTACGCGATAGGGTGAGGTTAGTTATTAAACCTATCCCACTATCTAGATACCCCTTAGCACGTAAAGGAATATTATTTGGGGGTCCAGCCATGGAGAAGAGTTTAGACACTAGGAGAAGATAAGGAACACACCCATTATCAAGAAATCACATTAGGATTCTCTTTTTAACCTGTTCCTTAAAACACTAGTGCTTAGGAAATCTATTGGAGGCAGAAGCAGTCAAGGGGAGCTTAGGGTTAGGGTTAGGGTTAGATTGAGTGTTAGGGTACGGCTTAGGGTACGGGTTCGGGGAGGGGTTCGGGTAGGGCGTAGGGTATGGTTTAGGGTTAGGGTTAGGGTTAGTGTTAGGGTTAGGGCTCGGTTTAGGGTACGGGTTAGGATTAGGGTACGCGTTAGTGTTAGGGTAGGGGTTAGGGTTAGGGTACGCGTTAGGGTGAGGGTAGTTATTAAACCTCTCCCTCTCTCTAGATACCCCTTAGCACGTAAAGGAATATTATTTGGGGGTCCAGCCATGGAGAAGATTTTAGACACTAGGAGAAGATAAGGAACACACCCATTATCACGAAATCACATTAGGATTCTCTTTTTAACCTGTTCCTTAAAACACTAGTGCTTAGGAAATCTATTGGAGGCAGAAGCAGTCAAGGGTAGCTTAGGGTTAGGGTTAGGGTTAGGGTGAGGGTTAGGGTATGGCTTAGGGTACGGTTTCGGGGAGGGGTTCGGGTAGGGCGTAGGGTATGGGTTAGGGTTAGGGTTAGGGTTAGTGTTAGGGTTAGGGCTCGGTTTAGGGTATGGGTTAGGATTAGGGTACGCGTTAGGGTTAGGGTAGGGGTTAGGGTTAGGGTACGTGTTAGGGTGAGGGTAGTTATTAAACCTATCACACTCTCTAGATACCCCTTAGCACGTAAAGGAATATTATTTGGGGGTCCAACCATGGAGAAGAGTTTAGACACGAGGAGAAGATAAGGAACACACCCATTATCAAGAAATCTCATTAGGATTCTCTTTTTAACCTCTTCCTTAAAACACTAGTGCTTAGGAAATCTGTTGGAGGCAGAAGCCGTCAAGGGTAGCTTAGGGTTAGGGTTAGGGTTAGGGTGAGGGTTAGGGTACGGCTTAGGGTACGGGTTCGGGTAGGGGTTCGGGTAGGGCGTAGGGTATGGGTTAGGGTTAGGGTTACGGTTAGTGTTAGGGTTAGGGCTCGGTTTAGGGTACGGGTTAGGATTAGGGTACGCGTTAGGGTTAGGGTAGGGGTTAGGGTTAGGGTACGCGTTAGGGTGAGGGTAGTTATTAAACCTATCCCACTCTCTAGATACCCCTTAGCACGTAAAGGAATATTATTTGGGGGTCCAGCCATGGAGAAGAGTTTAGACACGAGGAGAAGATAAGGAACACAACCCTTATCAAGAAATCACATTAGGATTCTCTTTTTAACCTGTTCCTTAAAACACTAGTGCTTAGGAAATCTATTGGAGGCAGAAGCCGTCAAGGGCAGCTTAGGGTTAGGGTTAGGGTTAGGGTGAGGGTTAGGGTACGGCTTAGGGTACGGGTTTGGGGAGGGGTTCGGGTAGGGCATAGGGGATGGGTTAGGGTGAGGGTTAGGGTTAGTGTTAGGGTTAGGGCTCGGTTTAGGGTACGGGTTAGGATTAGGGTACGCGTTAGGGTTAGGGTAGCGGTTAGGGTTAGGGTACGCGTTAGGGTGAGGGTAGTTATTAAACCTATCCCACTCTCTAGATACCCCTTAGCACGTAAAGGAATATTATTTGGGGGTCCAGCCATGGAGAAGAGTTTAGACACTAGGAGAAGATAAGGAACACACCCATTATCACGAAATCACATTAGGATTCTCTTTTTAACCTGTTCCTTCAAACACTAGTGCTTAGGAAATCTATTGGAGGCAGAAGCTGTCAAGGGTAGCTTAGGGTTAGGGTTAGGGTTAGGGTGAGAGTTAGGGTACGGCTTAGGGTACGGGTTCAGTGAGGGGTTCGGGTAGGGCGTAGGGTATGGGTTAGGGTTAGGGTTAGGGTTAGTGTTAGGGTTAGGGCTCGGTTTAGGGTACGGGTTAGGATTAGGGTACGCGTTAGGGTTAGGGTAGGGGTTAGGGTTAGGGTACGCGTTAGTGTGAAGGTAGTTATTAAACCTATCCCACTCTCTAGATACCCCTTAGCACGTAAAGGAATATTATTTGGGGGTCCAGCCATGGAGAAGAGTTTAGACACTAGGAGAAGATAAGGAACACACCCATTATCACGAAATCACATTAGGATTCTCTTTTTAACCTGTTCCTTAAAACACTAGTGCTTAGGAAATCTATTGGAGGCAGAAGCAGTCAAGGGTAGAATAGGGTTAGGGTTAGGGTTAGGGTAAGTGTTAGGGTAAGGCTTAGGGTACGGGTTCGGTGAGGGGTCGGGTAGGGCGTAGGGTATGGGTTAGGGTGAGGGTTAGGGTTAGTGTTAGGGTTAGGGCTCGTTTTAGGGTATGGGTTAGGATTAGGGTACGCGTTAGGGTTAGGGTAGGGGTTAGGGTTAGGGTACGCTTTTGGGTGAGGGTAGTTATTAAACCTATCCCACTCTCTAGATACCCCTTAGCACGTAAAGGAATATTATTTGGGGGTCCAGCCATGGAGAAGAGTTTAGACACGAGGAGAAGATAAGGAACACACCCATTATCAAGAAATCACATTAGGATTCTCTTTTTAACCTGTTCCTTAAAACACTAGTGCTTAGGAAATCTATTGGAGGCAGAAGCCGTCAAGGGTAGCTTAGGGTTAGGGTTAGGGTTAGGGTGAGAGTTAGGGTACGGCTTAGGGTACGGGTTCAGTGAGGGGTTCGGGTAGGGCGTAGGGTATGGGTTAGGGTTAGGGTTAGGGTTAGTGTTAGGGTTAGGGCTCGGTTTAGGGTACGGGTTAATATTAGGGTACGCGTTAGGGTTAGGGTAGGTGTTAGGGTTAGGGTACGCTTTTGGTTGAGGGTAGTTATTAAACCTATCCCACTCTCTAGATACCCCTTAGCACGTAAAGGAATATTATTTGGGGGTCCAGCCATGGAGAAGAGTTTAGACATTAGGAGAAGATAAGGAACACACCCATTATCACGAAATCACATTAGGATTCTCTTTTTAACCTGTTCCTTAAAACACTAGTGCTTAGGAAATCTATTGGAGGCAGAAGCAGTCAAGGGTAGCTTAGTGTTAGGGTTAGGGTTAGGGTGAGGGTTAGGTTATGGCTTAGGGTACGGGTTCGGGGAGGGGTTCGGGTAGGGCGTAGGGTATGGGTTATGGTTAGGCTTAGGGTTAGTGTTAGGGTTAGGGCTCGGTTTAGGGTACGGGTTAGTATTAGGGTACGCGTTAGGGTTAGGGTAGGGGTTAGGGTTAGGGTACGCGATAGGGTGAGGTTAGTTATTAAACCTATCCCACTATCTAGATACCCCTTAGCACGTAAAGGAATATTATTTGGGGGTCCAGCCATGGAGAAGAGTTTAGACACTAGGAGAAGATAAGGAACACACCCATTATCAAGAAATCACATTAGGATTCTCTTTTTAACCTGTTCCTTAAAACACTAGTGCTTAGGAAATCTATTGGAGGCAGAAGCAGTCAAGGGGAGCTTAGGGTTATGGTTAGGGTTAGATTGAGTGTTAGGGTACGGCTTAGGGTACGGGTTCGGGGAGGGGTTCGGGTAGGGCGTAGGGTATGGTTTAGGGTTAGGGTTAGGGTTAGTGTTAGGGTTAGGGCTCGGTTTAGGGTACGGGTTAGGATTAGGGTACGCGTTAGTGTTAGGGTAGGGGTTAGGGTTAGGGTACGCGTTAGGGTGAGGGTAGTTATTAAACCTCTCCCTCTCTCTAGATACCCCTTAGCACGTAAAGGAATATTATTTGGGGGTCCAGCCATGGAGAAGATTTTAGACACTAGGAGAAGATAAGGAACACACCCATTATCACGAAATCACATTAGGATTCTCTTTTTAACCTGTTCCTTAAAACACTAGTGCTTAGGAAATCTATTGGAGGCAGAAGCAGTCAAGGGTAGCTTAGGGTTAGGGTTAGGGTTAGGGTGAGGGTTAGGGTATGGCTTAGGGTACGGTTTCGGGGAGGGGTTCGGGTAGGGCGTAGGGTATGGGTTAGGGTTAGGGTTAGGGTTAGTGTTAGGGTTAGGGCTCGGTTTAGGTTATGGGTTAGGATTAGGGTACGCGTTAGCGTTAGGGTAGGGGTTAGGGTTAGGGTACGTGTTAGGGTGAGGGTAGTTATTAAACCTATCACACTCTCTAGATACCCCTTAGCACGTAAAGGAATATTATTTGGGGGTCCAACCATGGAGAAGAGTTTAGACACGAGGAGAAGATAAGGAACACACCCATTATCAAGAAATCTCATTAGGATTCTCTTTTTAACCTCTTCCTTAAAACACTAGTGCTTAGGAAATCTGTTGGAGGCAGAAGCCGTCAAGGGTAGCTTAGGGTTAGGGTTAGGGTTAGGGTGAGGGTTAGGGTACGGCTTAGGGTACGGGTTCGGGGAGGGGTTCGGGTAGGGCGTAGGGTATGGGTTAGGGTTAGGGTTACGGTTAGTGTTAGGGTTAGGGCTCGGTTTAGGGTACGGGTTAGGATTAGGGTACGCGTTAGGGTTAGGGTAGGGGTTAGGGTTAGGGTACGCGTTAGGGTGAGGGGAGTTATTAAACCTATCCCACTCTCTAGATACCCCTTAGCACGTAAAGGAATATTATTTGGGGGTCCAGCCATGGAGAAGAGTTTAGACACGAGGAGAAGATAAGGAACACAACCCTTATCAAGAAATCACATTAGGATTCTCTTTTTAACCTGTTCCTTAAAACACTAGTGCTTAGGAAATCTATTGGAGGCAGAAGCCGTCAAGGGCAGCTTAGGGTTAGGGTTAGGGTTAGGGTGAGGGTTAGGGTACGGCTTAGGGTACGGGTTTGGGGAGGGGTTCGGGTAGGGCATAGGGGATGGGTTAGGGTGAGGGTTAGGGTTAGTGTTAGGGTTAGGGCTCGGTTTAGGGTACGGGTTAGGATTAGGGTACGCGTTAGGGTTAGGGTAGCGGTTAGGGTTAGGGTACGTGTTAGGGTGAGGGTAGTTATTAAACCTATCCCACTCTCTAGATACCCCTTAGCACGTAAAGGAATATTATTTGGGGGTCCAGCCATGGAGAAGAGTTTAGACACTAGGAGAAGATAAGGAACACACCCATTATCACGAAATCACATTAGGATTCTCTTTTTAACCTGTTCCTTAAAACACTAGTGCTTAGGAAATCTATTGGAGGCAGAAGCTGTCAAGGGTAGCTTAGGGTTAGGGTTAGGGTTAGGGTGAGAGTTAGGGTACGGCTTAGGGTACGGGTTAGGATTAGGGTACGCGTTAGGGTTAGGGTAGGGGTTAGGGTTAGGGTACGCGTTAGTGTGAGGGTAGTTATTAAACCTATCCCACTCTCTAGATACCCCTTAGCACGTAAAGGAATATTATTTGGGGGTCCAGCCATGGAGAAGAGTTTAGACACTAGGAGAAGATAAGGAACACACCCATTATCACGAAATCACATTAGGATTCTCTTTTTAACCTGTTCCTTAAAACACTAGTGCTTAGGAAATCTATTGGAGGCAGAAGCAGTCAAGGGTAGAATAGGGTTAGGGTTAGGGTTAGGGTAAGTGTTAGGGTAAGGCTTAGGGTACGGGTTCGGTGAGGGGTTCGGGTAGGGCGTAGGGTATGGGTTAGGGTGAGGGTTAGGGTTAGTGTTAGGGTTAGGGCTCGTTTTAGGGTATGGGTTAGGATTAGGGTACGCGTTAGGGTTAGGGTAGGGGTTAGGGTTAGGGTACGCTTTTGGGTGAGGGTAGTTATTAAACCTATCCCACTCTCTAGATACCCCTTAGCACGTAAAGGAATATTATTTGGGGGTCCAGCCATGGAGAAGAGTTTAGACACGAGGAGAAGATAAGGAACACACCCATTATCAAGAAATCACATTAGGATTCTCTTTTTAACCTGTTCCTTAAAACACTAGTGCTTAGGAAATCTATTGGAGGCAGAAGCCGTCAAGGGTAGCTTAGGGTTAGGGTTAGGGTTAGGGTGAGAGTTAGGGTACGGCTTAGGGTACGGGTTCAGTGAGGGGTTCGGGTAGGGCGTAGGGTATGGGTTAGGGTTAGGGTTAGGGTTAGTGTTAGGGTTAGGGCTCGGTTTAGGGTACGGGTTAAGATTAGGGTACGCGTTAGGGTTAGGGTAGGTGTTAGGGTTAGGGTACGCTTTTGGTTGAGGGTAGTTATTAAACCTATCCCACTCTCTAGATACCCCTTAGCACGTAAAGGAATATTATTTGGGGGTCCAGCCATGGAGAAGAGTTTAGACATTAGGAGAAGATAAGGAACACACCCATTATCACGAAATCACATTAGGATTCTCTTTTTAACCTGTTCCTTAAAACACTAGTTCTTAGGAAATCTATTGGAGGCAGAAGCAGTCAAGGGTAGCTTAGTGTTAGGGTTAGGGTTAGGGTGAGGGTTAGGGTATGGCTTAGGGTACGGGTTCGGGGAGGGGTTCGGGTAGGGCGTAGGGTATGGGTTAGGGTTAGGGTTAGGGTTAGTGTTAGGATTAGGGCTCGGTGTAGGGTACGGGTTAGTATTAGGGTACGCGTTAGGGTTAGGGTAGGGGTTAGGGTTAGGGTACGCGATAGGGTGAGGTTAGTTATTAAACCTATCCCACTCTCTAGATACCCCTTAGCACGTAAAGGAATATTATTTCGGGGTCCAGCCATGGAGAAGAGTTTAGACACTAGGAGAAGATAAGGAACACACCCATTATCAAGAAATCACATTAGGATTCTCTTTTTAACCTGTTCCTTTAAACACTAGTGCTTAGGAAATCTATTGGAGGCAGAAGCCGTCAAGGGTAGCTTAGGGTTAGGGTTAGGGTTAGGGTGAGGGTTAGGGTACGGCTTAGGGTACGGGTTTGGGTAGGAGTTCGGGTAGGGCATAGGGGATGGGTTAGGGTTAGGGTTAGGGTTAGTGTTAGGGTTAGGGCTCGGTTTAGGGTACGGCTTATGATTAGGGTACGCGTTAGGGTTAGGGTAGCGGTTAGGGTTAGGGTACGCGTTAGGGTGAGGGTAGTTATTAAACCTATCCCACTCTCTAGATACCCCTTAGCACGTAAAGGAATATTATTTGGGGGTCCAGCCATGGAGAAGAGTTTAGACACTAGGAGAAGATAAGGAACACACCCATTATCACGAAATCACATTAGGATTCTCTTTTTAACCTGTTCCTTAAAACACTAGTGCTTTGGAAATCTATTGGAGGCAGAAGCCATCAAGGGTAGCTTAGGGTTAGGGTTAGGGTTAGGGTGAGAGTTAGGGTACGGCTTAGGGTACGGTTTCAGTGAGGGGTTCGGGTAGGGAGTAGGGTATGGGTTAGGGTTAGGGTTAGGGTTAGTGTTAGGGTTAGGGCTCGGTTTAGGGTACGGGTTAGGATTAGGGTACGCGTTAGGGTTAGGGTAGGGGTTAGGGTTAGGGTACGCGTTAGTGTGTGGGTAGTTATTAAACCTATCCCACTCTCTAGATACCCCTTAGCATGTAAAGGAATATTATTTGGGGGTCCAGCCATGGAGAAGAGTTTAGACACGAGTAGAAGATAAGGAACACACCCATTATCACGAAATCACATTAGGATTCTCTTTTTAACCTGTTCCTTAAAACACTAGTGCTTAGGAAATCTATTGGAGGCAGAAGCCGTCAAGGGTAGCTTAGGGTTAGGGTTAGGGTTAGGGTGAGGGTTAGGGTACGGCTTAGGGTACGGGTTCAGGGAGGTGTTCGGGTAGGGCGTAGGGTATGGGTTAGGGTTAGGGTTAGGGTTAGTGTTAGGGTTAGGGCTCGGTTTAGGGTACGGGTTAGGATTAGGGTACGCGTTCGTGTTAGGGTAGGGGTTAGGGTTAGGGTACGCGTTAGGGTGAGGGTAGTTATTAAACCTATCCCACTCTCTAGATACCCCTTAGCACGTAAAGGAATATTATTTGGGGGTCCAGCCATGGAGAAGAGTTTAGACACGAGGAGAAGATAAGGAACACACCCATTATCAAGAAATCACATTAGGATTCTCTTTTTAACCTGTTCCTTAAAACACTAGTGCTTAGGAAATCTATTGGAGGCAGAAGCCGTCAAGGGTAGCTTAGGGTTAGGGTTAGGGTTAGGGTGAGGTTAGGGTACGGCTTAGGGTACGGGTTCAGTGAGGGGTTCGGGTAGGGCGTAGGGTATGGGTTAGGGTTAGGGTTAGGGTTAGTGTTAGGGTTAGGGCTCGGTTTAGGGTACGGGTTAGGATTAGTGTACGCGTTAGGCTTAGGGTAGGGGTTAGGGTTAGGGTACGCGTTAGGGTGAGGGTAGTTATTAAACCTATCACACTCTCTAGATACCCCTTAGCACGTAAAGGAATATTATTTGGGGATCCTGCCATGGAGAAGAGTTTAGAAACGAGGAGAAGATAAGGAACACACCCATTATCAAGAAATCACATTAGGATTCTCTTTTTAACCTGTTCCTTAAAACACTAGTGCTTAGGAAATCTATTGGAGGCAGAAGCCGTCAACGGTAGCTTAGGGTTAGGGTTAGGGTTAGGGTGAGGGTTAGGGTGTGGCTTAGGGTACGGGTTTGGGGAGGGGTTCGGGTAGGGCATAGGGGATGGGTTTGGGTTAGGGTTAGGGTTAGTGTTAGGGTTAGGGCTCGGTTTAGGGTACGGGTTAGGATTAGGGTACGCGTTAGGGTTAGGGTAGGGGTTAGGGTTAGGGTACGCGATATGGTGAGGTTAGTTATTAAACCTATCCCACTCTCTAGATACCCCTTAGCATGTAAAGGAATATTATTTGGGGTTCCAGCCATGGAGAAGAGTTTAGACACTAGGAGAAGCTAAGGAACACACCCATTATCAAGAAATCACATTAGGATTCTCTTTTTAACCTGTTCCTTAAAACACTAGTGCTTAGGAAATCTATTGGAGGCAGAAGCAGTCAAGGGTAGCTTAGGGTTAGGGTTAGGGTTAGATTGAGGGTTAGGGTATGGCTTAGGGTACGGGTTCGGGGAGGGGTTCGTGTAGGGCGTAGGGTATGGGTTAGGTTTAGGGTTAGTGTTAGGGTTAGGGCTCGGTTTAGGGTACGGGTTAGGATTAGGGTACACGTTAGGGTTAGGGTAGGGGTTAGGGTTAGGGTACGCGTTAGGGTGAGGGTAGCTTTTAAACGGGTCCCTCTCTCTAGATACCCCATAGCACGTAAAGGAATATTATTTGGGGGTCCAGCCATGGAGAAGAGTTTAGACACTAGGAGAAGATAAGGAACACACCCATTATCAAGAAATCACATTAGGATTCTCTTTTTAACCTGTTCCTTAAAACACTAGTGCTTAGGAAATCTATTGGAGGCAGAAGCAGTCAAGGGTAGCTTAGGGTTAGGGTTAGGGTTAGGGTGACTGTTAGGGTATGGCTTAGGGTACGGGTTCGGGGAGGGGTTCGTTTAGGGCGTAGGGTATGGGTTAGGGTTAGGGTTAGGGTTAGTGTTAGGGTTAGGGCTCGGTTTAGGGTACGGGTTAGGATTAGGGTACGCGTTAGTGTTAGGGTAGGGTTTAGGGTTAGGGTACGCGATAGGGTGAGGTTAGTTATTAAACCTATCCCACTCTCTAGATACGCCTTAGCATGTAAAGGAATATTATTTGGGGGTCCAGCCATGGAGAAGAGTTTAGACACGAGGAGAAGATAAGGAACACACCCATTATCAAGAAATCACATTAGGATTCTCTTTTTAACCTGTTCCTGAAAACACTAGTGCTTAGGAAATCTATTGGAGGCAGAAGCCGTCAACGGTAGCTTAGGGTTAGGGTTAGGGTTAGGGTGAGGGTTAGGGTACGGCTTAGGGTACGGGTTCGGGGAGGGGTTCGGGTAGGGCGTAGGGTATGGGTTAGGGTTAGGATTAGGGTTAGTGTTAGGGTTAGGGCTCGGTTTAGGGTACGGGTTAGGATTAGGGTACGCGTTCGTGTTAGGGTAGGGGTTAGGGTTAGGGTACGCGTTAGGGTGAGGGTAGTTATTAAACCTATCCCACTCTCTAGATACCCCTTAGCACGTAAAGGAATATTATTTGGGGGTCCAGCCATGGAGAAGAGTTTAGACACGAGGAGAAGATAAGGAACACACCCATTATCAAGAAATCACATTAGGATTCTCTTTTTAACCTGTTCCTTAAAACACTAGTGCTTAGGAAATCTATTGGAGGCAGAAGCCGTCAAGGGTAGCTTAGGGTTAGGGTTAGGGTTAGGGTGAGGTTAGGGTACGGCTTAGGGTACGGGTTCAGTGAGGGGTTCGGGTAGGGCGTAGGGTATGGGTTAGGGTTAGGGTTAGGGTTAGTGTTAGGGTTAGGGCTCGGTTTAGGGTACGGGTTAGGATTAGTGTACGCGTTAGGCTTAGGGTAGGGGTTAGGGTTAGGGTACGCGTTAGGGTGAGGGTAGTTATTAAACCTATCACACTCTCTAGATACCCCTTAGCACGTAAAGGAATATTATTTGGGGATCCTGCCATGGAGAAGAGTTTAGAAACGAGGAGAAGATAAGGAACACACCCATTATCAAGAAATCACATTAGGATTCTCTTTTTAACCTGTTCCTTAAAACACTAGTGCTTAGGAATCTATTGGAGGCAGAAGCCGTCAAGGGTA
Source organism: Balaenoptera acutorostrata (assembly GCF_949987535.1). Lineage (NCBI taxonomy): Eukaryota > Metazoa > Chordata > Mammalia > Artiodactyla > Balaenopteridae > Balaenoptera > Balaenoptera acutorostrata. The sequence goes on from NW_026646279.1 coordinate 48,236, forward strand.
GCTTAGGGTTAGGGTTAGGGTTAGATTGAGGGTTAGGGTATGGCTTAGGGTACGGGTTCGGGGAGGGGTTCGTGTAGGGCGTAGGGTATGGGTTAGGTTTAGGGTTAGTGTTAGGGTTAGGGATCGGTTTAGGGTACGGTTTAGGATTAGGGTACGCGTTAGGGTTAGGGTAGGGGTTAGGGTTAGGGTACGCGTTAGGGTGAGGGTAGCTTTTAAACCTCTCCCTCTCTCTAGATACCCCATAGCACGTAAAGGAATATTATTTGGGGGTCCAGCCATGGAGAAGAGTTTAGACACTAGGAGAAGATAAGGAACACACCCATTATCAAGAAATCACATTAGGATTCTCTTTTAACCTGTTCCTTAAAACACTAGTGCTTAGGAAATCTATTGGAGGCAGAAGCAGTCAAGGGTAGCTTAGGGTTAGGGTTAGGGTTAGGGTGAGTGTTAGGGTATGGCTTAGGGTACGGGTTCGGGGAGGGGTTCGTTTAGGGCGTAGGGTATGGGTTAGGGTTAGGGTTAGGGTTAGTGTTAGGGTTAGGGCTCGGTTTAGGGTACGGGTTAGGATTAGGGTACGCGTTAGTGTTAGGGTAGGGTTTAGGGTTAGGGTACGCGATAGGGTGAGGTTAGTTATTAAACCTATCCCACTCTCTAGATACGCCTTAGCATGTAAAGGAATATTATTTGGGGGTCCAGCCATGGAGAAGAGTTTAGACACGAGGAGAAGATAAGGAACACACCCATTATCAAGAAATCACATTAGGATTCTCTTTTAACCTGTTCCTGAAAACACTAGTGCTTAGGAAATCTATTGGAGGCAGAAGCCGTCAACGGTAGCTTAGGGTTAGGGTTAGGGTTAGGGTGAGGGTTAGGGTACGGCTTAGGGTAACGGGTTCGGGGAGGGGTTCGGGTAGGGCGTAGGGTATGGGTTAGGGTTAGGGTTAGGGTTAGTGTTAGGGTTAGGGCTCGGTTTAGGGTACGGGTTAGGATTAGGGTACGCGTTAGGGTTAGGGTAGGGGTTAGGGTTAGGGTACGCTTTTGGGTGAGGGTAGTTATTAAACCTATCCCACTCTCTAGATACCCGTTAGCACGTAAAGGAATATTATTTGGGGGTCCAGCCATGGAGAAGAGTTTAGACACGAGGAGAAGATAAGGAACACACCCATTATCAAGAAATCACATTAGGATTCTCTTTTTAACCTGTTCCTGAAAACACTAGTGCTTAGGAAATCTATTGGAGGCAGAAGCCGTCAACGGTAGCTTAGGGTTAGGGTTAGGGTTAGGGTGAGGGTTAGGGTACGGCTTAGGGTACGGGTTCGGGGAAGGGTTCCGGTCGGGCGTAGGGTATGGGTTAGGGTTAGGGTTAGGGTTAGTGTTAGGGTTAGGGCTCGGTTTAGGGTACGGGTTAGGATTAGGGTACGCGTTAGTGTTAGGGTAGGGGTTAGGGTTAGGGTACGCGATAGGGTGAGGTTAGTTATTAAACCTATCCCACTCTCTAGATACCCCTTAGCATGTAAAGGAATATTATTTGGGGGTGCAGCCATGGAGAAGAGTTTAGACACTAGGAGAAGATAAGGAACACACCCATTATCAAGAAATCACATTAGGATTCTCTTTTTAACCTGTTCCTTAAAACACTAGTGCTTAGGAAATCTATTGGAGGCAGAAGCATTCAAGGGTAGCTTAGGGTTAGGGTTAGGGTTAGATTGAGGGTTAGGGTATGGCTTAGGGTACGGGTTCGGGGAGGGGTCCGGGTAGGGCGTAGGGTATGGGTTAGGGTTAGGGTTAGGGTTAGTGTTAGGGTTAGGGCTCGGTTTAGGGTACGGGTTAGGATTAGGGTACGCGTTAGGGTTAGGGTAGGGGTTAGGGTTAGGGTACGCGTTAGGGTGAGGGTAGTTATTAAACCTATCCCACTCTCTAGATACCCCTTAGCACGTAAAGGAATATTATTTGGGGGTCCAGCCATGGAGAAGAGTTTAGACACGAGGAGAAGATAAGGAACACACCCCTTATCAAGAAATCACATTAGGATTCTCTTTTTAACCTGTTCCTTAAAACACTAGTGCTTAGGAAATCTATTGGAGGCAGAAGCAGTCAAGGGTAGCTTAGGGTTAGGGTTAGGGTTAGGGTGAGGGTTAGGGTACGGCTTAGGGTACGGGTTCGGGGAGGGGTTTGGGTAGGGCGTAGGGTATGGGTTAGGGTGAGGGTTAGGGTTAGTGTTAGGGTTAGGGCTCGGTTTAGGGTACGGGTTAGGATTAGGGTACGCGTTAGGGTTAGGGTAGGGGTTAGGGTTAGGGTACGCGATAGGGTGAGGTTAGTTATTAAACCTATCCCACTCTCTAGATACCCCTTAGCACGTAAAGGAATATTATTTGGGGGTCCAGCCGTGGAGAAGAGTTTAGACACTAGGAGAAGATAAGGAACACACCCATTATCAAGAAATCACAATATGATTCTCTTTTTAAACTGTTCCTTAAAACACTAGTGCTTAGGAAATCTATTGGAGGCAGAAGCAGTCAAGGGTAGCTTAGGGTTAGGGTTAGGGTTAGGGTGAGGGTTAGGGTACGGCTTAGGGTACGGGTTCGGGGAAGAGTTCGGGTAGGGCATAGGGTATGGGTTAGGGTTAGGGTTAGGGTTAGTGTTAGGGTTAGGGCTCGGTTTAGGGTACGGGTTAGGATTAGGGTACGCGTTAGTGTTAGGGTAGGGGTTAGGGTTAGGGTACGCGATAGGGTGAGGTTAGTTATTAAACCTATCCCACGCTCTAGATACCCCTTAGCATGTAAAGGAATATTATTTGGGTGTCCAGCCATGGAGAAGAGTTTAGACAGTAGGAGAAGATGAGGAACACACCCATTATCAAGAAATCACATTAGGATTCTCTTTTTAACCTGTTCCTTAAAACACTAGTGCTTAGGAAATCTATTGGAGGCAGAAGCCGTCAAGGGTAGCTTAGGGTTAGGGTTAGGGTTAGGGTGAGGGTTAGGGTACGGCTTAGGGTACGGGTTCCGGGAGGGGTTCGGGTAGGGCGTAGGGTATGGGTTAGGGTGAGGGTTAGGGTTAGTGTTAGGGTTAGGGCTCGGTTTAGGATACGGGTTAGGATTAGGGGACGCGTTAGGGTTAGGGTAGGGGTTAGGGTTAGGGTACGCTTTTGGGTGAGGGTAGTTATTAAACCTATCCCACTCTCTAGATACCCGTTAGCACGTAAAGGAATATTATTTGGGGGTCCAGCCATGGAGAAGAGTTTAGACACTAGGAGAAGATAAGGAACACACCCATTATCAAGAAATCACAATATGATTCTCTTTTTAAACTGTTCCTTAAAACACTAGTGCTTAGGAAATCTATTGGAGGCAGAAGCAGTCAAGGGGAGCTTAGGGTTAGGGTTAGGGTTAGGGTGAGGGTTAGGGTACGGCTTAGGGTACGGGTTCGGGGAAGGGTTCCGGTAGGGCGTAGGGTATGGGTTAGGGTTAGGGTTAGGGTTAGTGTTAGGGTTAGGGCTCGGTTTAGGGTACGGGTTAGGATTAGGGTACGCGTTAGTGTTAGGGTAGGGGTTAGGGTTAGGGTACGCGATAGGGTGAGGTTAGTTATTAAACCTATCCCACTCTCTAGATACCCCTTAGCATGTAAAGGAATATTATTTGGGGGTCCAGCCATGGAGAAGAGTTTAGACACTAGGAGAAGATAAGGAACACACCCATTATCAAGAAATCACATTAGGATTCTCTTTTTAACCTGTTCCTTAAAACACTAGTGCTTAGGAAATCTATTGGAGGCAGAAGCAGTCAAGGGTAGCTTAGGGTTAGGGTTAGGGTTAGATTGAGGGTTAGGGTATGGCTTAGGGTACGGGTTCGGGGAGGGGTCCGGGTAGGGCGTAGGGTATGGGTTAGGGTGAGGGTTAGGGTTAGTGTTAGGGTTAGGGCTCGGTTTAGGGTACGGGTTAGGATTAGGGTACGCGTTAGGGTTAGGGTAGGGGTTAGGTTTAGGGTACGCTTTTGGGTGAGGGTAGTTATTAAACCTCTCCCTCTCTCTAGATACCCCATAGCACGTAAAGGAATATTATTTGGGTGTCCAGCCATGGAGAAGAGTTTAGACACTAGGAGAAGATGAGGAACACACCCATTATCAAGAAATCACATTAGGATTCTCTTTTTAACCTGTTCCTTAAAACACTAGTGCTTAGGAAATCTATTGGAGGCAGAAGCCGTCAAGGGTAGCTTAGGGTTAGGGTTAGGTTTAGGGTGAGGGTTAGGGTATGGCTTAGGGTACGGGTTTGGGGAGGGGTTCGGGTAGGGCATAGGGGATGGGTTAGGGTTAGGGTTAGGGTTAGTGTTCGGGTTAGGGCTCGGTTTAGGGTACGGGTTAGGATTAGGGTACGCGTTAGGGTTAGGGTAGGGGTTAGGGTTAGGGTACGCGTTAGGGTGAGGGTAGTTATTAAACCTATCCCACTCTCTAGATACCCCTTAGCATGTAAAGGAATATTATTTGGGGGTCCAGCCATGGAGAAGAGTTTAGACACTAGGAGAAGATAAGGAACACACCCATTATCAAGAAATCACAATATGATTCTCTTTTTAAACTGTTCCTTAAAACACTAGTGCTTAGGAAATCTATTGGAGGCAGAAGCAGTCAAGGGGAGCTTAGCGTTAGGGTTAGGGTTAGGGTGAGGGTTAGGGTACGGCTTAGGGTACGGGTTCGGGGAAGGGTTCCGGTAGGGCGTAGGGTATGGGTTAGGGTTAGGGTTAGGGTTAGTGTTAGGGTTAGGGCTCGGTTTAGGGTACGGGTTAGGATTAGGGTACGCGTTAGTGTTAGGGTAGGGGTTAGGGTTAGGGTACGCGATAGGGTGAGGTTAGTTATTAAACCTATCCCACTCTCTAGATACCCCTTAGCATGTAAAGGAATATTATTTGGGGGTCCAGCCATGGAGAAGAGTTTAGACACGAGGAGAAGATAAGGAACACACCCATTATCAAGAAATCACATTAGGATTCTCTTTTTAACCTGTTCCTTAAAACACTAGTGCTTAGGAAATCTATTGGAGGCAGAAGCAGTCAAGGGTAGCTTAGGGTTAGGGTTAGGGTTAGATTGAGGGTTAGGGTATGGCTTAGGGTACGGGTTCGGGGAGGGGTCCGGGTAGGGCGTAGGGTATGGGTTAGGGTTAGGGTTAGGGTTAGTGTTAGGGTTAGGGCTCGGTTTAGGGTACGGGTTAGGATTAGGGTACGCGTTAGGGTTAGGGTAGGGGTTAGGGTTAGGGTACGCGATAGGGTGAGGTTAGTTATTAAACCTATCCCACTCTCTAGATACCCCTTAGCACGTAAAGGAATATTATTTGGGGGTCCAGCCGTGGAGAAGAGTTTAGACACTAGGAGAAGATAAGGAACACACCCATTATCAAGAAATCACAATATGATTCTCTTTTTAAACTGTTCCTTAAAACACTAGTGCTTAGGAAATCTATTGGAGGCAGAAGCAGTCAAGGGTAGCTTAGGGTTAGGGTTAGGGTTAGGGTGAGGGTTAGGGTACGGCTTAGGGTACGGGTTCGGGGAAGAGTTCGGGTAGGGCATAGGGTATGGGTTAGGGTTAGGGTTAGGGTTAGTGTTAGGGTTAGGGCTCGGTTTAGGGTACGGGTTAGGATTAGGGTACGCGTTAGTGTTAGGGTAGGGGTTAGGGTTAGGGTACGCGATAGGGTGAGGTTAGTTATTAAACCTATCCCACTCTCTAGATACCCCTTAGCATGTAAAGGAATATTATTTGGGGGTCCAGCCATGGAGAAGATTTTAGACACTAGGAGAAGATAAGGAACACACCCATTATCAAGAAATCACATTAGGATTCTCTTTTTAACCTGTTCCTTAAAACACTAGTGCTTAGGAAATCTATTGGAGGCAGAAGCAGTCAAGGGTAGCTTAGGGTTAGGGTTAGGGTTAGATTGAGGGTTAGGGTATGGCTTAGGGTACGGGTTCGGGGAGGGGTCCGGGTAGGGCGTAGGGTATGGGTTAGGGTTAGGGTTAGGGTTAGTGTTAGGGTTAGGGCTCGGTTTAGGGTACGGGTTAGGATTAGGGTACGCGTTAGGGTTAGGGTAGGGGTTAGGGTTAGGGTACGCTTTTGGGTGAGGGTAGTTATTAAACCTATCCCACTCTCTAGATACCCCTTAGCACGTAAAGGAATATTATTTGGGGGTCCAGCCATGGAGAAGAGTTTAGACACTAGGAGAAGATAAGGAACACACCCCTTATCAAGAAATCACAATATGATTCTCTTTTTAACCTGTTCCTTAAAACACTAGTGCTTAGGAAATCTATTGGAGGCAGAAGCAGTCAAGGGTAGCTTAGGGATAGGGTTAGGGTTAGGGTGAGGGTTAGGGTACGGCTTAGGGTACGGGTTCGGGGAAGAGTTCGGGTAGGGCATAGGGTATGGGTTAGGGTTAGGGTTAGGGTTAGTGTTAGGGTTAGGGCTCGGTTTAGGGTACGGGTTAGGATTAGGGTACGCGTTAGTGTTAGGGTAGGGGTTAGGGTTAGGGTACGCGATAGGGTGAGGTTAGTTATTAAACCTATCCCACGCTCTAGATACCCCTTAGCATGTAAAGGAATATTATTTGGGGGTCCAGCCATGGAGAAGAGTTTAGACACTAGGAGAAGATAAGGAACACACCCATTATCAAGAAATCACATTAGGATTCTCTTTTTAACCTGTTCCTTAAAACACTAGTGCTTAGGAAATCTATTGGAGGCAGAAGCAGTCAAGGGTAGCTTAGGGTTAGGGTTAGGGTTAGGGTGAGGGTTAGGGTACGGCTTAGGGTACGGGTTCCGGGAGGGGTTTGGGTAGGGCGTAGGGTATGGGTTAGGGTGAGGGTTAGGGTTAGTGTTAGGGTTAGGGCTCGGTTTAGGGTACGGGTTACGATTAGGGTACGCGTTAGGGTTAGGGTAGGGGTTAGGGTTAGGGTACGCTTTTGGGTGAGGGTAGTTATTAAACCTATCCCACTCTCTAGATACCCGTTAGCACGTAAAGGAATATTATTTGGGGGTCCAGCCATGGAGAAGAGTTTAGACACTAGGAGAAGATAAGGAACACACCCATTATCAAGAAATCACAATATGATTCTCTTTTTAAACTGTTCCTTAAAACACTAGTGCTTAGGAAATCTATTGGAGGCAGAAGCAGTCAAGGGGAGCTTAGGGTTAGGGTTAGGGTTAGGGTGAGGGTTAGGGTACGGCTTAGGGTACGGGTTCGGGGAAGGGTTCCGGTAGGGCGTAGGGTATGGGTTAGGGTTAGGGTTAGGGTTAGTGTTAGGGTTAGGGCTCGGTTTAGGGTACGGGTTAGGATTAGGGTACGCGTTAGTGTTAGGGTAGGGGTTAGGGTTAGGGTACGCGATAGGGTGAGGTTAGTTATTAAACCTATCCCACTCTCTAGATACCCCTTAGCATGTAAAGGAATATTATTTGGGGGTCCAGCCATGGAGAAGAGTTTAGACACGAGGAGAAGATAAGGAACACACCCATTATCAAGAAATCACATTAGGATTCTCTTTTTAACCTGTTCCTTAAAACACTAGTGCTTAGGAAATCTATTGGAGGCAGAAGCAGTCAAGGGTAGCTTAGGGTTAGGGTTAGGGTTAGATTGAGGGTTAGGGTATGGCTTAGGGTACGGGTTCGGGGAGGGGTCCGGGTAGGGCGTAGGGTATGGGTTAGGGTTAGGGTTAGGGTTAGTGTTAGGGTTAGGGCTCGGTTTAGGGTAAGGGTTAGGATTAGGGTACGCGTTAGGGTTAGGGTAGGGGTTAGGGTTAGGGTACGCGATAGGGTGAGGTTAGTTATTAAACCTATCCCACTCTCTAGATACCCCTTAGCACGTAAAGGAATATTATTTGGGGGTCCAGCCGTGGAGAAGAGTTTAGACACTAGGAGAAGATAAGGAACACACCCATTATCAAGAAATCACAATATGATTCTCTTTTTAAACTGTTCCTTAAAACACTAGTGCTTAGGAAATCTATTGGAGGCAGAAGCAGTCAAGGGTAGCTTAGGGTTAGGGTTAGGGTTAGGGTGAGGGTTAGGGTACGGCTTAGGGTACGGGTTCGGGGAAGAGTTCGGGTAGGGCATAGGGTATGGGTTAGGGTTAGGGTTAGGGTTAGTGTTAGGGTTAGGGCTCGGTTTAGGGTACGGGTTAGGATTAGGGTACGCGTTAGTGTTAGGGTAGGGGTTAGGGTTAGGGTACGCGATAGGGTGAGGTTAGTTATTAAACCTATCCCACTCTCTAGATACCCCTTAGCATGTAAAGGAATATTATTTGGGGGTCCAGCCATGGAGAAGATTTTAGACACTAGGAGAAGATAAGGAACACACCCATTATCAAGAAATCACATTAGGATTCTCTTTTTAACCTGTTCCTTAAAACACTAGTGCTTAGGAAATCTATTGGAGGCAGAAGCAGTCAAGGGTAGCTTAGGGTTAGGGTTAGGGTTAGATTGAGGGTTAGGGTATGGCTTAGGGTACGGGTTCGGGGAGGGGTCCGGGTAGGGCGTAGGGTATGGGTTAGGGTTAGGGTTAGGGTTAGTGTTAGGGTTAGGGCTCGGTTTAGGGTACGGGTTAGGATTAGGGTACGCGTTAGGGTTAGGGTAGGGGTTAGGTTTAGGGTACGCGTTAGGGTGAGGGTAGTTATTAAACCTCTCCCTCTCTCTAGATACCCCATAGCACGTAAAGGAATATTATTTGGGTGTCCAGCCATGGAGAAGAGTTTAGACACTAGGAGAAGATGAGGAACACACCCATTATCAAGAAATCACATTAGGATTCTCTTTTTAACCTGTTCCTTAAAACACTAGTGCTTAGGAAATCTATTGGAGGCAGAAGCCGTCAAGGGTAGCTTAGGGTTAGGGTTAGGTTTAGGGTGAGGGTTAGGGTATGGCTTAGGGTACGGGTTTGGGGAGGGGTTCGGGTAGGGCATAGGGGATGGGTTAGGGTTAGGGTTAGGGTTAGGGTTAGTGTTCGGGTTAGGGCTCGGTTTAGGGTACGGGTTAGGATTAGGGTACGCGTTAGGGTTAGGGTAGGGGTTAGGGTTAGGGTACGCGTTAGGGTGAGGGTAGTTATTAAACCTATCACACTCTCTAGATACCCCTTAGCACGTAAAGGAATATTATTTGGGGGTTCAGCCATGGAGAAGAGTTTAGACACTAGGAGAAGATAAGGAACACACCCATTATCAAGAAATCACATTAGGATTCTCTTTTTAACCTGTTCCTTAAAACACTAGTGCTTAGGAAATCTATTGGAGGCAGAAGCAGTCAAGGGTAGCTTAGGGTTAGGGTTAGGGTTAGATTGAGGGTTAGGGTATGGCTTAGGGTACGGGTTCGGGGAGGGGTTCGGGTAGGGCGTAGGGTATGGGTTAGGGTTAGGGTTAGGGTTAGTGTTAGGGTTAGGGCTCGGTTTAGGGTAAGGGTTAGGATTAGGGTACGCGTTAGGGTTAGGGTAGGGGTTAGGGTTAGGGTACGCTTTTGGGTGAGGGTAGTTATTAAACCTATCCCACTCTCTAGATACCCCTTAGCACGTAAAGGAATATTATTTGGGGGTCCAGCCATGGAGAAGAGTTTAGACACTAGGAGAAGATAAGGAACACACCCCTTATCAAGAAATCACAATATGATTCTCTTTTTAACCTGTTCCTTAAAACACTAGTGCTTAGGAAATCTATTGGAGGCAGAAGCAGTCAAGGGTAGCTTAGGGTTAGGGTTAGGGTTAGGGTGAGGGTTAGGGTACGGCTTAGGGTACGGGTTCGGGGAAGAGTTCGGGTAGGGCATAGGGTATGGGTTAGGGTTAGGGTTAGGGTTAGTGTTAGGGTTAGGGCTCGGTTTAGGGTACGGGTTAGGATTAGGGTACGCGTTAGTGTTAGGGTAGGGGTTAGGGTTAGGGTACGCGATAGGGTGAGGTTAGTTATTAAACCTATCCCACGCTCTAGATACCCCTTAGCATGTAAAGGAATATTATTTGGGGGTCCAGCCATGGAGAAGAGTTTAGACACTAGGAGAAGATAAGGAACACACCCATTATCAAGAAATCACATTAGGATTCTCTTTTTAACCTGTTCCTTAAAACACTAGTGCTTAGGAAATCTATTGGAGGCAGAAGCAGTCAAGGGTAGCTTAGGGTTAGGGTTAGGGTTAGGGTGAGGGTTAGGGTACGGCTTAGGGTACGGGTTCCGGGAGGGGTTTGGGTAGGGCGTAGGGTATGGGTTAGGGTGAGGGTTAGGGTTAGGGCTCGGTTTAGGGTACGGGTTACGATTAGGGTACGCGTTAGGGTTAGGGTAGGGGTTAGGGTTAGGGTACGCTTTTGGGTGAGGGTAGTTATTAAACCTATCCCACTCTCTAGATACCCGTTAGCACGTAAAGGAATATTATTTGGGGGTCCAGCCATGGAGAAGAGTTTAGACACTAGGAGAAGATAAGGAACACACCCATTATCAAGAAATCACAATATGATTCTCTTTTTAAACTGTTCCTTAAAACACTAGTGCTTAGGAAATCTATTGGAGGCAGAAGCAGTCAAGGGGAGCTTAGCGTTAGGGTTAGGGTTAGGGTGAGGGTTAGGGTACGGCTTAGGGTACGGGTTCGGGGAAGGGTTCCGGTAGGGCGTAGGGTATGGGTTAGGGTTAGGGTTAGGGTTAGTGTTAGGGTTAGGGCTCGGTTTAGGGTACGGGTTAGGATTAGGGTACGCGTTAGTGTTAGGGTAGGGGTTAGGGTTAGGGTACGCGATAGGGTGAGGTTAGTTATTAAACCTATCCCACTCTCTAGATACCCCTTAGCATGTAAAGGAATATTATTTGGGGGTCCAGCCATGGAGAAGAGTTTAGACACGAGGAGAAGATAAGGAACACACCCATTATCAAGAAATCACATTAGGATTCTCTTTTTAACCTGTTCCTTAAAACACTAGTGCTTAGGAAATCTATTGGAGGCAGAAGCAGTCAAGGGTAGCTTAGGGTTAGGGTTAGGGTTAGATTGAGGGTTAGGGTATGGCTTAGGGTACGGGTTCGGGGAGGGGTCCGGGTAGGGCGTAGGGTATGGGTTAGGGTTAGGGTTAGGGTTAGTGTTAGGGTTAGGGCTCGGTTTAGGGTACGGGTTAGGATTAGGGTACGCGTTAGGGTTAGGGTAGGGGTTAGGGTTAGGGTACGCGATAGGGTGAGGTTAGTTATTAAACCTATCCCACTCTCTAGATACCCCTTAGCACGTAAAGGAATATTATTTGGGGGTCCAGCCGTGGAGAAGAGTTTAGACACTAGGAGAAGATAAGGAACACACCCATTATCAAGAAATCACAATATGATTCTCTTTTTAAACTGTTCCTTAAAACACTAGTGCTTAGGAAATCTATTGGAGGCAGAAGCAGTCAAGGGTAGCTTAGGGTTAGGGTTAGGGTTAGGGTGAGGGTTAGGGTACGGCTTAGGGTACGGGTTCGGGGAAGAGTTCGGGTAGGGCATAGGGTATGGGTTAGGGTTAGGGTTAGGGTTAGTGTTAGGGTTAGGGCTCGGTTTAGGGTACGGGTTAGGATTAGGGTACGCGTTAGTGTTAGGGTAGGGGTTAGGGTTAGGGTACGCGATAGGGTGAGGTTAGTTATTAAACCTATCCCACTCTCTAGATACCCCTTAGCATGTAAAGGAATATTATTTGGGGGTCCAGCCATGGAGAAGATTTTAGACACTAGGAGAAGATAAGGAACACACCCATTATCAAGAAATCACATTAGGATTCTGTTTTTAACCTGTTCCTTAAAACACTAGTGCTTAGGAAATCTATTGGAGGCAGAAGCAGTCAAGGGTAGCTTAGGGTTAGGGTTAGGGTTAGATTGAGGGTTAGGGTATGGCTTAGGGTACGGGTTCGGGGAGGGGTCCGGGTAGGGCGTAGGGTATGGGTTAGGGTTAGGGTTAGGGTTAGTGTTAGGGTTAGGGCTCGGTTTAGGGTACGGGTTAGGATTAGGGTACGCGTTAGGGTTAGGGTAGGGGTTAGGTTTAGGGTACGCGTTAGGGTGAGGGTAGTTATTAAACCTCTCCCTCTCTCTAGATACCCCATAGCACGTAAAGGAATATTATTTGGGTGTCCAGCCATGGAGAAGAGTTTAGACACTAGGAGAAGATGAGGAACACACCCATTATCAAGAAATCACATTAGGATTCTCTTTTTAACCTGTTCCTTAAAACACTAGTGCTTAGGAAATCTATTGGAGGCAGAAGCCGTCAAGGGTAGCTTAGGGTTAGGGTTAGGTTTAGGGTGAGGGTTAGGGTATGGCTTAGGGTACGGGTTTGGGGAGGGGTTCGGGTAGGGCATAGGGGATGGGTTAGGGTTAGGGTTAGGGTTAGGGTTAGTGTTCGGGTTAGGGCTCGGTTTAGGGTACGGGTTAGGATTAGGGTACGCGTTAGGGTTAGGGTAGGGGTTAGGGTTAGGGTACGCGTTAGGGTGAGGGTAGTTATTAAACCTATCACACTCTCTAGATACCCCTTAGCACGTAAAGGAATATTATTTGGGGGTTCAGCCATGGAGAAGAGTTTAGACACTAGGAGAAGATAAGGAACACACCCATTATCAAGAAATCACATTAGGATTCTCTTTTTAACCTGTTCCTTAAAACACTAGTGCTTAGGAAATCTATTGGAGGCAGAAGCAGTCAAGGGTAGCTTAGGGTTAGGGTTAGGGTTAGATTGAGGGTTAGGGTATGGCTTAGGGTACGGGTTCGGGGAGGGGTTCGGGTAGGGCGTAGGGTATGGGTTAGGGTTAGGGTTAGGGTTAGTGTTAGGGTTAGGGCTCGGTTTAGGGTAAGGGTTAGGATTAGGGTACGCGTTAGGGTTAGGGTAGGGGTTAGGGTTAGGGTACGCTTTTGGGTGAGGGTAGTTATTAAACCTATCCCACTCTCTAGATACCCCTTAGCACGTAAAGGAATATTATTTGGGGGTCCAGCCATGGAGAAGAGTTTAGACACTAGGAGAAGATAAGGAACACACCCCTTATCAAGAAATCACAATATGATTCTCTTTTTAACCTGTTCCTTAAAACACTAGTGCTTAGGAAATCTATTGGAGGCAGAAGCAGTCAAGGGTAGCTTAGGGTTAGGGTTAGGGTTAGGGTGAGGGTTAGGGTACGGCTTAGGGTACGGGTTCGGGGAAGAGTTCGGGTAGGGCATAGGGTATGGGTTAGGGTTAGGGTTAGGGTTAGTGTTAGGGTTAGGGCTCGGTTTAGGGTACGGGTTAGGATTAGGGTACGCGTTAGTGTTAGGGTAGGGGTTAGGGTTAGGGTACGCGATAGGGTGAGGTTAGTTATTAAACCTATCCCACGCTCTAGATACCCCTTAGCATGTAAAGGAATATTATTTGGGGGTCCAGCCATGGAGAAGAGTTTAGACACTAGGAGAAGATAAGGAACACACCCATTATCAAGAAATCACATTAGGATTCTCTTTTTAACCTGTTCCTTAAAACACTAGTGCTTAGGAAATCTATTGGAGGCAGAAGCAGTCAAGGGTAGCTTAGGGTTAGGGTTAGGGTTAGGGTGAGGGTTAGGGTACGGCTTAGGGTACGGGTTCCGGGAGGGGTTTGGGTAGGGCGTAGGGTATGGGTTAGGGTGAGGGTTAGGGTTAGTGTTAGGGTTAGGGCTCGGTTTAGGGTACGGGTTACGATTAGGGTACGCGTTAGGGTTAGGGTAGGGGTTAGGGTTAGGGTACGCTTTTGGGTGAGGGTAGTTATTAAACCTATCCCACTCTCTAGATACCCGTTAGCACGTAAAGGAATATTATTTGGGGGTCCAGCCATGGAGAAGAGTTTAGACACTAGGAGAAGATAAGGAACACACCCATTATCAAGAAATCACAATATGATTCTCTTTTTAAACTGTTCCTTAAAACACTAGTGCTTAGGAAATCTATTGGAGGCAGAAGCAGTCAAGGGGAGCTTAGCGTTAGGGTTAGGGTTAGGGTGAGGGTTAGGGTACGGCTTAGGGTACGGGTTCGGGGAAGGGTTCCGGTAGGGCGTAGGGTATGGGTTAGGGTTAGGGTTAGGGTTAGTGTTAGGGTTAGGGCTCGGTTTAGGGTACGGGTTAGGATTAGGGTACGCGTTAGTGTTAGGGTAGGGGTTAGGGTTAGGGTACGCGATAGGGTGAGGTTAGTTATTAAACCTATCCCACTCTCTAGAAACCCCTTAGCATGTAAAGGAATATTATTTGGGGGTCCAGCCATGGAGAAGAGTTTAGACACGAGGAGAAGATAAGGAACACACCCATTATCAAGAAATCACATTAGGATTCTCTTTTTAACCTGTTCCTTAAAACACTAGTGCTTAGGAAATCTATTGGAGGCAGAAGCAGTCAAGGGTAGCTTAGGGTTAGGGTTAGGGTTAGATTGAGGGTTAGGGTATGGCTTAGGGTACGGGTTCGGGGAGGGGTCCGGGTAGGGCGTAGGGTATGGGTTAGGGTTAGGGTTAGGGTTAGTGTTAGGGTTAGGGCTCGGTTTAGGGTACGGGTTAGGATTAGGGTACGCGTTAGGGTTAGGGTAGGGGTTAGGGTTAGGGTACGCGATAGGGTGAGGTTAGTTATTAAACCTATCCCACTCTCTAGATACCCCTTAGCACGTAAAGGAATATTATTTGGGGGTCCAGCCGTGGAGAAGAGTTTAGACACTAGGAGAAGATAAGGAACACACCCATTATCAAGAAATCACAATATGATTCTCTTTTTAAACTGTTCCTTAAAACACTAGTGCTTAGGAAATCTATTGGAGGCAGAAGCAGTCAAGGGTAGCTTAGGGTTAGGGTTAGGGTTAGGGTGAGGGTTAGGGTACGGCTTAGGGTACGGGTTCGGGGAAGAGTTCGGGTAGGGCATAGGGTATGGGTTAGGGTTAGGGTTAGGGTTAGTGTTAGGGTTAGGGCTCGGTTTAGGGTACGGGTTAGGATTAGGGTACGCGTTAGTGTTAGGGTAGGGGTTAGGGTTAGGGTACGCGATAGGGTGAGGTTAGTTATTAAACCTATCCCACTCTCTAGATACCCCTTAGCATGTAAAGGAATATTATTTGGGGGTCCAGCCATGGAGAAGATTTTAGACACTAGGAGAAGATAAGGAACACACCCATTATCAAGAAATCACATTAGGATTCTCTTTTTAACCTGTTCCTTAAAACACTAGTGCTTAGGAAATCTATTGGAGGCAGAAGCAGTCAAGGGTAGCTTAGGGTTAGGGTTAGGGTTAGATTGAGGGTTAGGGTATGGCTTAGGGTACGGGTTCGGGGAGGGGTCCGGGTAGGGCGTAGGGTATGGGTTAGGGTTAGGGTTAGGGTTAGTGTTAGGGTTAGGGCTCGGTTTAGGGTACGGGTTAGGATTAGGGTACGCGTTAGGGTTAGGGTAGGGGTTAGGTTTAGGGTACGCGTTAGGGTGAGGGTAGTTATTAAACCTCTCCCTCTCTCTAGATACCCCATAGCACGTAAAGGAATATTATTTGGGTGTCCAGCCATGGAGAAGAGTTTAGACACTAGGAGAAGATGAGGAACACACCCATTATCAAGAAATCACATTAGGATTCTCTTTTTAACCTGTTCCTTAAAACACTAGTGCTTAGGAAATCTATTGGAGGCAGAAGCCGTCAAGGGTAGCTTAGGGTTAGGGTTAGGTTTAGGGTGAGGGTTAGGGTATGGCTTAGGGTACGGGTTTGGGGAGGGGTTCGGGTAGGGCATAGGGGATGGGTTAGGGTTAGGGTTAGGGTTAGGGTTAGTGTTCGGGTTAGGGATCGGTTTAGGGTACGGGTTAGGATTAGGGTACGCGTTAGGGTTAGGGTAGGGGTTAGGGTTAGGGTACGCGTTAGGGTGAGGGTAGTTATTAAACCTATCACACTCTCTAGATACCCCTTAGCACGTAAAGGAATATTATTTGGGGGTTCAGCCATGGAGAAGAGTTTAGACACTAGGAGAAGATAAGGAACACACCCATTATCAAGAAATCACATTAGGATTCTCTTTTTAACCTGTTCCTTAAAACACTAGTGCTTAGGAAATCTATTGGAGGCAGAAGCAGTCAAGGGTAGCTTAGGGTTAGGGTTAGGGTTAGATTGAGGGTTAGGGTATGGCTTAGGGTACGGGTTCGGGGAGGGGTTCGGGTAGGGCGTAGGGTATGGGTTAGGGTTAGGGTTAGGGTTAGTGTTAGGGTTAGGGCTCGGTTTAGGGTAAGGGTTAGGATTAGGGTACGCGTTAGGGTTAGGGTAGGGGTTAGGGTTAGCGTACGCGTTAGGGTGAGGGTAGTTATTAAACCTCTCCCTCTCTCTAGATACCCCATAGAACGTAAAGGAATATTATTTGGGTGTCCAGCCATGGAGAAGAGTTTAGACACTAGGAGAAGATGAGGAACACACCCATTATCAAGAAATCACATTAGGATTCTCTTTTTAACCTGTTCCTTAAAACACTAGTGCTTAGGAAATCTATTGGAGGCAGAAGCCGTCAAGGGTAGCTTAGGGTTAGGGTTAGGGTTAGGGTGAGGGTTAGGGTACGGCTTAGGGTACGGGTTCAGGGAGGGGTTCGGGTAGGGCGTAGGGTATGGGTTAGGGTGAGGGTTAGGGTTAGTGTTAGGGTTAAGGCTCGGTTTAGGGTACGGGTTAGGATTAGGGGACGCGTTAGGGTTAGGGTAGGGGTTAGGGTTAGGGTACGCGTTAGGGTGAGGGTAGTTATTAAACCTATCCCACTCTCTAGATACCCCTTAGCAAGTAAAGGAATATTATTTGGGCGTCCAGACATGGAGAAGAGTTTAGACACGAGGAGAAGATAAGGAACACACCCATTATCAAGAAATCACATTAGGATTCTCTTTTTAACCTGTTCCTTAAAACACTAGTGCTTAGGAAATCTATTGGAGGCAGAAGCAGTCAAGGGTAGCTTAGGGTTAGGGTTAGGGTTAGGGTGAGGGTTAGGGTACGGCTTAGGGTACGGGTTCGGGGAGGGGTTCGTGTAGGGCGTAGGGTATGCGTTAGGGTTAGGGTTAGGGTTAGTGTTAGGGTTAGGGCTCGGTTTCGGGTATGGGTTAGGATTAGGGTACACGTTAGTGTTAGGGTAGGGGTTAGGGTTAGGGTACGCGATAGGGTGAGGTTAGTTATTAAACCTATCCCACGCTCTAGATACCCCTTAGCATGTAAAGGAATATTATTTGGGGGTCCAGCCATGGAGAAGAGTTTAGACACTAGGAGAAGATAAGGAACACACCCATTATCAAGAAATCACATTAGGATTCTCTTTTTAACCTGTTCCTTAAAACACTAGTGCTTAGGAAATCTATTGGAGGCAGAAGCAGTCAAGGGTAGCTTAGGGTTAGGGTTAGGGTTAGGGTGAGGGTTAGGGTACGGCTTAGGGTACGGGTTCCGGGAGGGGTTTGGGTAGGGCGTAGGGTATGGGTTAGGGTGAGGGTTAGGGTTAGTGTTAGGGTTAGGGCTCGGTTTAGGGTACGGGTTAGGATTAGGGTACGCGTTAGGGTTAGGGTAGGGGTTAGGGTTAGGGTACGCTTTTGGGTGAGGGTAGTTATTAAACCTATCCCACTCTCTAGATACCCCTTAGCACGTAAAGGAATATTATTTGGGGGTCCAGCCATGGAGAAGAGTTTAGACACTAGGAGAAGATAAGGAACACACCCATTATCAAGAAATCACAATATGATTCTCTTTTTAAACTGTTCCTTAAAACACTAGTGCTTAGGAAATCTATTGGAGGCAGAAGCAGTCAAGGGGAGCTTAGGGTTAGGGTTAGGGTGAGGGTTAGGGTACGGCTTAGGGTACGGGTTCGGGGAAGGGTTCCGGTAGGGCGTAGGGTATGGGTTAGGGTTAGGGTTAGGGTTAGTGTTAGGGTTAGGGCTCGGTTTAGGGTACGGGTTAGGATTAGGGTACGCGTTAGTGTTAGGGTAGGGGTTAGGGTTAGGGTACGCGATAGGGTGAGGTTAGTTATTAAACCTATCCCACTCTCTAGATACCCCTTAGCATGTAAAGGAATATTATTTGGGGGTCCAGCCATGGAGAAGAGTTTAGACACTAGGAGAAGATAAGGAACACACCCATTATCAAGAAATCACATTAGGATTCTCTTTTTAACCTGTTCCTTAAAACACTAGTGCTTAGGAAATCTATTGGAGGCAGAAGCAGTCAAGGGTAGCTTAGGGTTAGGGTTAGGGTTAGATTGAGGGTTAGGGTATGGCTTAGGGTACGGGTTCGGGGAGGTGTCCGGGTAGGGCGTAGGGTATGGGTTAGGGTTAGGGTTAGGGTTAGTGTTAGGGTTAGGGCTCGGTTTAGGGTACGGGTTAGGATTAGGGTACGCGTTAGGGTTAGGGTAGGGGTTAGGTTTAGGGTACGCGTTAGGGTGAGGGTAGTTATTAAACCTCTCCCTCTCTCTAGATACCCCATAGCACGTAAAGGAATATTATTTGGGTGTCCAGCCATGGAGAAGAGTTTAGACACTAGGAGAAGATGAGGAACACACCCATTATCAAGAAATCACATTAGGATTCTCTTTTTAACCTGTTCCTTAAAACACTAGTGCTTAGGAAATCTATTGGAGGCAGAAGCCGTCAAGGGTAGCTTAGGGTTAGGGTTAGGTTTAGGGTGAGGGTTAGGGTATGGCTTAGGGTACGGGTTTGGGGAGGGCTTCGGGTAGGGCATAGGGGATGGGTTAGGGTTAGGGTTAGGGTTAGTGTTAGGGTTAGGGCTCGGTTTAGGGTACGGGTTAGGATTAGGGTACGCGTTAGGGTTAGGGTAGGGGTTAGGGTTAGTGTACGCGTTAGGGTGAGGGTAGTTATTAAACCTATCACACTCTCTAGATACCCATTAGCACGTAAAGGAATATTATTTGGGGGTTCAGCCATGGAGAAGAGTTTAGACACTAGGAGAAGATAAGGAACACACCCATTATCAAGAAATCACATTAGGATTTTCTTTTTAACCTGTTCCTTAAAACACTAGTGCTTAGGAAATCTATTGGAGGCAGAAGCAGTCAAGGGTAGCTTAGGGTTAGGGTTAGGGTTATATTGAGGGTTAGGGTATGGCTTAGGGTACGGGTTCGGGGAGGGGTTCGGGTAGGGCGTAGGGTATGGGTTAGGGTTAGGGTTAGGGTTAGTGTTAGGTTTAGGGCTCGGTTTAGGGTAAGGGTTAGGATTAGGGTACGCGTTAGGGTTAGGGTAGGGGTTAGGGTTAGGGTACGCGTTAGGGTGAGGGTAGTTATTAAACCTCTCCCTCTCTCTAGATACCCCATAGCACGTAAAGGAATATTATTTGGGTGTCCAGCCATGGAGAAGAGTTTAGACACTAGGAGAAGATGAGGAACACACCCATTATCAAGAAATCACATTAGGATTCTCTTTTTAACCTGTTCCTTAAAACACTAGTGCTTAGGAAATCTATTGGAGGCAGAAGCCGTCAAGGGTAGCTTAGGGTTAGGGTTAGGGTTAGGGTGAGGGTTAGGGTACGGCTTAGGGTACGGGTTCAGGGAGGGGTTCGGGTAGGGCGTAGGGTATGGGTTAGGGTGAGGGTTAGGTTTAGTGTTAGGGTTAGGGCTCGGTTTAGGGTACGGGTTAGGATTAGGGGACGCGTTAGGGTTAGGGTAGGTGTTAGGGTTAGGGTACGCGTTAGGGTGAGGGTAGTTATTAAACCTATCCCACTCTCTAGATACCCCTTAGCAAGTAAAGGAATATTATTTGGGGGTCCAGCCATGGAGAAGAGTTTAGACACGAGGAGAAGATAAGGAACACACCCATTATCAAGAAATCACATTAGGATTCTCTTTTTAACCTGTTCCTTAAAACACTAGTGCTTAGGAAATCTATTGGAGGCAGAAGCAGTCAAGCGTAGCTTAGGGTTAGGGTTAGGGTTAGGGTGAGGGTTAGGGTACGGCTTAGGGTACGGGTTCGGGGAGGGGTTCGTTTAGGGCGTAGGGTATGCTTTAGGGTTAGGGTTAGGGTTAGTGTTAGGGTTAGGGCTCGGTTTAGGGTATGGGTTAGGATTAGGGTACACGTTAGTGTTAGGGTAGGGGTTAGGGTTAGGGTACGCGATAGGGTGAGGTTAGTTATTAAACCTATCCCACTCTCTAGATACCCCTTAGCATGTAAAGGAATATTATTTGGGGGTCCAGCCATGGAGAAGAGTTTAGACACTAGGAGAAGATAAGGAACACACCCATTATCAAGAAATCACATTAGGATTCTCTTTTTAACCTGTTCCTTAAAACACTAGTGCTTAGGAAATCTATTGGAGGCAGAAGCAGTCAAGGGTAGCTTAGGGTTAGGGTTAGGGTTAGATTGAGGGTTAGGGTATGGCTTAGGGTACGGGTTCGGGGAGGGGTCCGGGTAGGGCGTAGGGTATGGGTTAGGGTTAGGGTTAGGGTTAGGGTTAGTGTTAGGGTTAGGGCTCGGTTTAGGGTACGGGTTAGGATTAGGGTACGCGTTAGGGTTAGGGTAGGGGTTAGGTTTAGGGTACGCGTTAGGGTGAGGGTAGTTATTAAACCTCTCCCTCTCTCTAGGTACCCCATAGCACGTAAAGGTATATTATTTGGGTGTCCAGCCATGGAGAAGAGTTTAGACACTAGGAGAAGATGAGGAACACACCCATTATCAAGAAATCACATTAGGATTCTCTTTTTAACCTGTTCCTTAAAACACTAGTGCTTAGGAAATCTATTGGAGGCAGAAGCCGTCAAGGGTAGCTTAGGGTTAGGGTTAGGGTTAGGGTGAGGGTTAGGGTACGGCTTACGGTACGGGTTCAGGGAGGGGTTCGGGTAGGGCGTAGGGTATGGGTTAGGGTGAGGGTTAGGTTTAGTGTTAGGGTTAGGGATCGGTTTAGGGTACGGGTTAGGATTAGGGGACGCGTTAGGGTTAGGGTAGGGGTTAGGGTTAGGGTACGCGTTAGGGTGAGGGTAGTTATTAAACCTATCCCACTCTCTAGATACCCCTTAGCATGTAAAGGAATATTATTTGGGGGTCCAGCCATGGAGAAGAGTTTAGACATTAGGAGAAGATAAGGAACACACCCATTATCAAGAAATCACATTAGGATTCTCTTTTTAACCTGTTCCTTAAAACACTAGTGCTTAGGAAATCTATTGGAGGCAGAAGCAGTCAAGGGTAGCTTAGGGTTAGGGTTAGGGTTAGGGTGAGGGTTAGGGTACGGCTTAGGGTACGGGTTCGGGGAGGGGTTTGGGTAGGGCGTAGGGTATGGGTTAGGGTGAGGGTTAGGGTTAGTGTTAGGGTTAGGGCTCGGTTTAGGGTACAGGTTAGGATTAGGGTACGCGTTAGGGTTAGGGTAGGGGTTAGGGTTAGGGTACGCTGTTGGGTGAGGGTAGTTATTAAACCTATCCCACTCTCTAGATACCCCTTAGCACGTAAAGGAATATTATTTGGGGGTCCAGCCATGGAGAAGAGTTTAGACACTAGGAGAAGATAAGGAACACACCCATTATCAAGAAATCACAATATGATTCTCTTTTTAAAATGTTCCTTAAAACACTAGTGCTTAGGAAATCTATTGGAGGCAGAAGCAGTCAAGGGGAGCTTAGGGTTAGGGTTAGGGTTAGGGTGAGGGTTAGGGTACGGCTTAGGGTACGGGTTCGGGGAAGGGTTCGGGTAGGGCGTAGGGTATGGGTTAGGGTTAGAGTTAGGGTTAGTGTTAGGGTTAGGGCTCGGTTTAGGGTACGGGTTAGGATTAGGGTACGCGTTAGTGTTAGGGTAGGGGTTAGGGTTAGGGTACGCGATAGGGTGAGGTTAGTTATTAAACCTATCCCACTCTCTAGATACCCCTTAGCATGTAAAGGAATATTATTTGGGGGTCCAGCCATGGAGAAGAGTTTAGACACGAGGAGAAGATAAGGAACACACCCATTATCAAGAAATCACATTAGGATTCTCTTTTTAACCTGTTCCTTAAAACACTAGTGCTTAGGAAATCTATTGGAGGCAGAAGCAGTCAAGGGTAGCTTAGGGTTAGGGTTAGGGTTAGATTGAGGGTTAGGGTATGGCTTAGGGTACGGGTTCGGGGAGGGGTTCGGGTAGGGCGTAGGGTATGGGTGAGGTTTAGGGTTAGGTTTAGTGTTAGGGTTAGGGCTCGTTTTGGGTACGGGTTAGGATTAGGGTACGCGTTAGGGTTAGGGTAGGGGTTAGGGTTAGGGTACGCGTTAGGGTGAGGGTAGCTTTTAAACCTCTCCCTCTCTCTAGATACCCCATAGCACGTAAAGGAATATTATTTGGGGGTCCAGCCATGGAGAAGAGTTTAGACACTAGGAGAAGATAAGGAACACACCCATTAACAAGAAATCACATTAGGATTCTCTTTTTAACCTGTTCCTTAAAACACTAGTGCTTAGGAAATCTATTGGAGGCAGAAGCAGTCAAGGGTAGCTTAGGGTTAGGGTTAGGGTTAGGGTGAGGGTTAGGGTATGGCTTAGGGTACGGGTTCGGGGAGGCGTTCGGGTAGGGCGTAGGGTATGGGTTAGGGTTAGGGTTAGGGTTAGTGTTAGGGTTAGGGCTCGGTTTAGGGTACGGGTTAGGATTAGGGTACGCGTTAGGGTTAGGGTAGTGGTTAGGGTTAGGGTACGCGTTAGGGTGAGGGTAGTTATTAAACCTATCACACTCTCTAGATACCCCTTAGCACGTAAAGGGATGATATTTGGGGGTCCATCCATGGAGAAGAGTTTAGACACGAGGAGAAGATAAGGAACACACCCATTATCAAGAAATCAAATTAGGATTCTCTTTTTAACCTGTTCCTTAAAACACTAGTGCTTAGGAAATCTATTGGAGGCAGAAGCAGTCAAGGGTAGCTTAGGGTTAGGGTTAGGGTTAGGGTGAGGGTTTGGGTACGGCTTAGGGTACGGGTTCGGGGAGGGGTTCGGGTAGGGCGTAGGGTATGGGTTAGGGTGAGGGTTAGGGTTAGTGTTAGGGTTAAGGCTCGGTTTAGGGTACAGGTTAGGATTAGGGTACGCGTTAGGGTTAGGGTAGGTGTTAGGGTTAGGGTACGCTTTTGGTTGAGGGTAGTTATTAAACCTATCCCACTCTCTAGATACCCCTTAGCACGTAAAGGAATATTATTTGGGGTTCAGCCATGGAGAAGCGTTTAGACACTAGGAGAAGATAAGGAACACACCCATTACCAAGAAATCACAATATGATTCTCTTTTTAAACTGTTCCTTAAAACACTAGTGCTTAGGAAATCTATTGGAGGCAGAAGCAGTCAAGGGTAGCTTAGGGTTAGGGTTAGGGTTAGGGTGAGGGTTAGGGTACGGCTTAGGGTACGGGTTCGGGGAAGGGTTCGGGTAGGGCGTAGGGTATGTGTTAGGGTTAGGGTTAGGGTTAGGGCTCGGTTTAGGGTACGGGTTAGGATTAGGGTACGCGTTAGTGTTAGGGTAGGGGTTAGGGTTAGGGTACGCGATAGGGTGAGGTTAGTTATTAAACCTATCCCACTCTCTAGATACCCCTTAGCATGTAAAGGAATATTATTTGGGGGTCCAGCCATGGAGAAGAGTTTAGACACTAGGAGAAGATAAGGAACACACCCATTATCAAGAAATCACATTAGGATTCTCTTTTTAACCTGTTCCTTAAAACACTAGTGCTTAGGAAATCTATTGGAGGCAGAAGCAGTCAAGGGTAGCTTAGGGTTAGGGTTAGGGTTAGGGTGAGGGTTAGGGTATGGCTGAGGGTACGGGTTCGGGGAGGCGTTCGGGTAGGGCGTAGGGTATGGGTTAGGGTTAGGGTTAGGGTTAGTGTTAGGGTTAGGGCTCGGTTTAGGGTACGGGTTAGGATTAGGGTACGCGTTAGGGTTAGGGTAGTGGTTAGGGTTAGGGTACGCGTTAGGGTGAGGGTAGTTATTAAACCTATCACACTCTCTAGATACCCCTTAGCACGTAAAGGGATGATATTTGGGGGTCCATCCATGGAGAAGAGTTTAGACACGAGGAGAAGATAAGGAACACACCCATTATCAAGAAATCAAATTAGGATTCTCTTTTTAACCTGTTCCTTAAAACACTAGTGCTTAGGAAATCTATTGGAGGCAGAAGCAGTCAAGGGTAGCTTAGGGTTAGGGTTAGGGTTAGGGTGAGGGTTAGGGTACGGCTTAGGGTACGGGTTCGGGGAGGGGTTCGGGTAGGGCGTAGGGTATGGGTTAGGGTGAGGGTTAGGGTTAGTGTTAGGGTTAAGGCTCGGTTTAGGGTACAGTTTAGCATTAGGGTACGCGTTAGGGTTAGGGTAGGTGTTAGGGTTAGGGTACGCTTTTGGTTGAGGGTAGTTATTAAACCTATCCCACTCTCTAGATACCCCTTAGCACGTAAAGGAATATTATTTGGGGTTCAGCCATGGAGAAGCGTTTAGACACTAGGAGAAGATAAGGAACACACCCATTACCAAGAAATCACAATATGATTCTCTTTTTAAACTGTTCCTTAAAACACTAGTGCTTAGGAAATCTATTGGAGGCAGAAGCAGTCAAGGGTAGCTTAGGGTTAGGGTTAGGGTTAGGGTGAGGGTTAGGGTACGGCTTAGGGTACGGGTTCGGGGAAGGGTTCGGGTAGGGCGTAGGGTATGTGTTAGGGTTAGGGTTAGGGTTAGGGCTCGGTTTAGGGTACGGGTTAGGATTAGGGTACGCGTTAGTGTTAGGGTAGGGGTTAGGGTTAGGGTACGCGATAGGGTGAGGTTAGTTATTAAACCTATCCCACTCTCTAGATACCCCTTAGCACGTAAAGGAATATTATTTGGGGGTCCAGCCATGGAGAAGAGTTTAGACACTAGGAGAAGATAAGGAACACACCCATTATCAAGAAATCACATTAGGATTCTCTTTTTAACCTGTTCCTTAAAACACTAGTGCTTAGGAAATCTATTGGAGGCAGAAGCAGTCAAGGGTAGCTTAGGGTTAGGGTTAGGGTAGATTGAGGGTTAGGGTATGGCTTAGGGTACGGGTTCGGTGAGGGGTTCGGGTAGGGCGTAGGGTATGGGTGAGGTTTAGGGTTAGGTTTAGTGTTAGGGTTAGGGCTCGGTTTGGGTACGGGTTAGGATTAGGGTACGCGTTAGGGTTAGGGTAGGGGTTAGGGTTAGGGTACGCGTTAGGGTGAGGGTAGCTTTTAAACCTGTCCCTCTCTCTAGATACCCCATAGCACGTAAAGGAATATTATTTGGGGGTCCAGCCATGGAGAAGAGTTTAGACACTAGGAGAAGATAAGGAACACACCCATTATCAAGAAATCACATTAGGATTCTCTTTTTAACGTGTTCCTTAAAACACTAGTGATTAGGAAATCTATTGGAGGCAGAAGCAGTCAAGGGTAGCTTAGGGTTAGGGTTAGGGTTAGGGTGAGGGTTAGGGTATGGCTGAGGGTACGGGTTCGGGGAGGCGTTCGGGTAGGGCGTAGGGTATGGGTTAGGGTTAGGGTTAGGGTTAGTGTTAGGGTTAGGGCTCGGTTTAGGGTACGGGTTAGGATTAGGGTACGCGTTAGGGTTAGGGTAGTGGTTAGGGTTAGGGTACGCGTTAGGGTGAGGGTAGTTATTAAACCTATCACACTCTCTAGATACCCCTTAGCACGTAAAGGGATGATATTTGGGGGTCCAACCATGGAGAAGAGTTTAGACACGAGGAGAAGATAAGGAACACACCCATTATCAAGAAATCAAATTAGGATTCTCTTTTTAAACTGTTCCTTAAAACACTAGTGCTTAGGAAATCTATTGGAGGCAGAAGCAGTCAAGCGTAGCTTAGGGTTAGGGTTAGGGTTAGGGTGAGGGTTAGGGTACGGCTTAGGGTACGGGTTCGGGGAGGGGTTCGGGTAGGGCGTAGGGTATGGGTTAGGGTGAGGGTTAGGGTTAGTGTTAGGGTTAAGGCTCGGTTTAGGGTACAGGTTAGGATTAGGGTACGCGTTAGGGTTAGGGTAGGTGTTAGGGTTAGGGTACGCTTTTGGTTGAGGGTAGTTATTAAACCTATCCCACTCTCTAGATACCCCTTAGCACGTAAAGGAATATTATTTGGGGTTCAGCCATGGAGAAGCGTTTAGACACTAGGAGAAGATAAGGAACACACCCATTACCAAGAAATCACAATATGATTCTCTTTTTAAACTGTTCCTTAAAACACTAGTGCTTAGGAAATCTATTGGAGGCAGAAGCAGTCAAGGGTAGCTTAGGGTTAGGGTTAGGGTTAGGGTGAGGGTTAGGGTACGTCTTAGGGTACGGGTTCGGGGAAGGGTTCGGGTAGGGCGTAGGGTATGGGTTAGGGTTAGGGTTAGGGTTAGTGTTAGGTTAGGGCTCGGTTTAGGGTCCGGGTTAGGATTAGGGTACGCGTTAGTGTTAGGGTAGGGGTTAGGGTTCGGGTACGCGATAGGGTGAGGTTAGTTATTAAACCTATCCCACTCTCTAGATACCCCTTAGCATGTAAAGGAATATTATTTGGGGGTCCAGCCATGGAGAAGAGTTTAGACACTAGGAGAAGATAAGGAACACACCCATTATCAAGAAATCACATTAGGATTCTCTTTTTAACCTGTTCCTTAAAACACTAGTGCTTAGGAAATCTATTGGAGGCAGAAGCAGTCAAGGGTAGCTTAGGGTTAGGGTTAGGGTTAGATTGAGGGTTAGGGTATGGCTTAGGGTACGGGTTCGGGGAGGGGTTCGGGTAGGGCGTAGGGTATGGGTGAGGTTTAGGGTTAGGTTTAGTGTTAGGGTTAGGGCTCGGTTTGGGTACGGGTTAGGATTAGGGTACGCGTTAGGTTTAGGGTAGGGGTTAGGGTTAGGGTACGCGTTAGGGTGAGGGTAGCTTTTAAACCTGTCCCTCTCTCTAGATACCCCATAGCACGTAAAGGAATATTATTTGGGGGTCCAGCCATGGAGAAGAGTTTAGACACTAGGAGAAGATAAGGAACACACCCATTATCAAGAAATCACATTAGGATTCTCTTTTTAACCTGTTCCTTAAAACACTAGTGCTTAGGAAATCTATTGGAGGCAGAAGCAGTCAAGGGTAGCTTAGGTTTAGGGTTAGGGTTAGGGTGAGGGTTAGGGTATGGCTTAGGGTACGGGTTCGGGGAGGCGTTCGGGTAGGGCGTAGGGTATGGGTTAGGGTTAGGGTTAGGGTTAGTGTTAGGGTTAGGGCTCGGTTTAGGGTACGGGTTAGGATTAGGGTACGCGTTAGGGTTAGGGTAGTGGTTAGGGTTAGGGTACGCGTTAGGGTGAGGGTAGTTATTAAACCTATCACACTCTCTAGATACCCCTTAGCACGTAAAGGGATGATATTTGGGGGTCCATCCATGGAGAAGAGTTTAGACACGAGGAGAAGATAAGGAACATACCCATTATCAAGAAATCAAATTAGGATTATCTTTTTAACCTGTTCCTTAAAACACTAGTGCTTAGGAAATCTATTGGAGGCAGAAGCAGTCAAGGGTAGCTTAGGGTTAGGGTTAGGGTTAGGGTGAGGGTTAGGGTACGGCTTAGGGTACGGCTTCGGGGAGGGGTTCGGGTAGGGCGTAGGGTATGGGTTAGGGTGAGGGTTAGGGTTAGTGTTAGGGTTAAGGCTCGGTTTAGGGTACAGGTTAGGATTAGGGTACGCGTTAGGGTTAGGGTAGGTGTTAGGGTTAGGGTACGCTTTTGGTTGAGGGTAGTTATTAAACCTATCCCACTCTCTAGATACCCCTTAGCACGTAAAGGAATATTATTTGGGGTTCAGCCATGGAGAAGCGTTTAGACACTAGGAGAAGATAAGGAACACACCCATTACCAAGAAATCACAATATGATTCTCTTTTTAAACTGTTCCTTAAAACACTAGTGCTTAGGAAATCTATTGGAGGCAGAAGCAGTCAAGGGTAGCTTAGGGTTAGGGTTAGGGTTAGGGTGAGGGTTAGGGTACGTCTTAGGGTACGGGTTCGGGGAAGGGTTCGGGTAGGGCGTAGGGTATGGGTTAGGGTTAGGGTTAGGGTTAGTGTTAGGGTTAGGGCTCGGTTTAGGGTACGGGTTAGGATTAGGGTACGCGTTAGTGTTAGGGTAGGGGTTAGGGTTCGGGTACGCGATAGGGTGAGGTTAGTTATTAAACCTATCCCACTCTCTAGATACCACTTAGCATGTAAAGGAATATTATTTGGGGGTCCAGCCATGGAGAAGAGTTTAGACACTAGGAGAAGATAAGGAACACACCCATTATCAAGAAATCACATTAGGATTCTCTTTTTAACCTGTTCCTTAAAACACTAGTGCTTAGGAAATCTATTGGAGGCAGAAGCAGTCAAGGGTAGCTTAGGGTTAGGGTTAGGGTTAGATTGAGGGTTAGGGTATGGCTTAGGGTACGGGTTCGGGGAGGGGTCCGGGTAGGGCGTAGGGTATGGGTTAGGGTTAGGGTTAGGGTTAGTGTTAGGGTTAGGGCTCGGTTTAGGGTACGGGTTAGGATTAGGGTACGCGTTAGGGTTAGGGTAGGGGTTAGGGTTAGGGTACGCGTTAGGGTGAGGGTAGTTATTAAACCTCTCCCTCTCTCTAGATACCCCATAGCACGTAAAGGAATATTATTTGGGTGTCCAGCCATGGAGAAGAGTTTAGACACTAGGAGAAGATGAGGAACACACTATTATCAAGAAATCACATTAGGATTCTGTTTTTAACCTGTTCCTTAAAACACTAGTGCTTAGGAAATCTATTGGAGGCAGAAGCCGTCAAGGGTAGCTTAGGGTTAGGGTTAGGGTTAGGGTGAGGGTTAGGGTACGGCTTAGGGTACGGGTTCAGGGAGGGGTTCGGGTAGGGCGTAGGGTATTGTTTAGGGTTAGGGTTAGGGTTAGTGTTAGGGTTAGGGCTCGGTTTAGGGTACGGGTTAGGATTAGGGTACGCGTTAGGGTTAGGGTAGGGGTTAGGGTTAGGGTACGCGTTAGGGTGAGGGTAATTATTAAACCTATCCCACTCTCTAGATACCCCTTAGCAAGTAAAGGAATATTATTTGGGGGTCCAGCCATGGAGAAGAGTTTAGACACGAGGAGAAGATAAGGAACACACCCATTATCAAGAAATCAAATTAGGATTCTCTTTTTAACCTGTTCCTTAAAACACTAGTGCTTAGGAAATCTATTGGAGGAAGAAGCAGTCAAGGGTAGCTTAGGGTTAGGGTTAGGGTTAGGGTGAGGGTTAGGGTACGGCTTAGGGTACGGGTTCGGGGAGGGGTTCGGGTAGGGCGTAGGGTATGTGTTAGGGTGAGGGTTAGGGTTAGTGTTAGGGTTAGGGCTCGGTTTAGGGTACGGGATAGGATTAGGGTACGCGTTAGGGTTAGGGTAGGTGTTAGGGTTAGGGTACGCTTTTGGTTGAGGGTAGTTATTAAACCTATCCCACTCTCTAGATACCCCTTAGCACGTAAAGGAATATTATTTGGGGTTCAGCCATGGAGAAGAGTTTAGACACTAGGAGAAGATAAGGAACACACCCATTATCAAGAAATCACAATATGATTCTCTTTTTAAACTGTTTCTAAAAAAAACTAGTGCTTAGGAAATCTATTGGAGGCAGAAGCAGTCAAGGGTAGCTTAGGGTTAGGGTTAGGGTTAGGGTGAGGGTTAGGGTACGGCTTAGGTTACGGGTTCGGGGAAGGGTTCGGGTAGGGCGTAGGGTATTGGTTAGGGTTAGGGTTAGGGTTAGTGTTAGGGTTAGGGCTCGGTTTAGGGTACGGGTTAGGATTAGGGTACGCGTTAGTGTTAGGGTAGGGGTTAGGGTTAGGGTACGCGATAGGGTGAGGTTAGTTATTAAACCTATCCCACTCTCTAGATACCCCTTAGCATGTAAAGGAATATTATTTGGGGGTCCAGCCATGGAGAAGAGTTTAGACACTAGGAGAAGATAAGGAACACACCCATTATCAAGAAATCACATTAGGATTCTCTTTTTAACCTGTTCCTTAAAACACTAGTGCTTAGGAAATCTATTGGAGGCAGAAGCATTCAAGGGTAGCTTAGGGTTAGGGTTAGGGTTAGATTGAGGGTTAGGGTATGGCTTAGGGTACGGGTTCGGGGAGGGGTTCGGGTAGGGCGTAGGGTATGGGTGAGGTTTAGGGTTAGGTTTAGTGTTAGGGTTAGGGCTCGGTTTGGGTACGGGTTAGGATTAGGGTACGCGTTAGGGTTAGGGTAGGGGTTAGGGTTAGGGTACGCGTTAGGGTGAGGGTAGCTTTTAAACCTCTCCCTCTCTCTAGATACCCCATAGCACGTAAAGGAATATTATTTGGGGGTCCAGCCATGGAAAAGAGTTTAGACACTAGGAGAAGATAAGGAACACACCCATTATCAAGAAATCACATTAGGATTCTCTTTTTAACCTGTTCCTTAAAACACTAGTGCTTAGGAAATCTATTGGAGGCAGAAGCAGTCAAGGGTAGCTTAGGGTTAGGGTTAGGGTTAGGGTGAGGGTTAGGGTATGGCTTAGGGTACGGGTTCGGGGAGGCGTTCGGGTAGGGCGTAGGGTATGGGTTAGGGTTAGGGTTAGGGTTAGTGTTAGGGTTAGGGCTCGGTTTAGGGTACGGGTTAGGATTAGGGTACGCGTTAGGGTTAGGGTAGTGGTTAGGGTTACGGTACGCGTTAGGGTGAGGGCAGTTATTAAACCTATCACACTCTCTAGATACCCCTTAGCACGTAAAGGGATATTATTTGGGGGTCCATCCATGGAGAAGAGTTTAGACACGAGGAGAAGATAAGGAACACACCCATTATCAAGAAATCACATTAGGATTCTCTTTTTAACCTGTTCCTTAAAACACTAGTGCTTAGGAAATCTATTGGAGGCAGAAGCCGTCAAGGGTAGCTTAGGGTTAGGGTGAGGGTTAGGGTACGGCTTGGGTACGGGTTCGGGTAGGGCGTAGGGTATGGGTTAGGGTTAGGTTTAGGGTTAGTGTTAGGTTTAGGGCTCGGTTTAGGGTACGGGTTAGGATTAGGGTACACGTTAGGGTTAGGGTAGGGGTTAGGGTTAGGGTACGCATTAGGGTGAGGGTAGTTATTAAACCTATCCCACTCTCTAGATACCCCTTAGCAAGTAAAGGAATATTATTTGGGGGTCCAGCCATGGAGAAGAGTTTAGACACTAGGAAAAGATAAGGAACACACCCATTATCATGAAATCACTTTAGGATTCTCTTTTTAACCTGTTCCTTAAAACACTAGTGCTTAGGAAATCTATTGGAGGCAGAAGCAGTCAAGGGTAGCTTAGGGTTAGGGTTAGGGTTAGGGTGAGGGTTAGGGTATGGCTTAGGGTACGGGTTCGGGTAGGGCGTAGGGTATGGGTTAGGGTTAGGGTTAGGGTTAGTGTTAGGTTTAGGGCTCGGTTTAGGGTACGGGTTAGGATTAGGGTACGCGTTAGTGTTAGGGTAAGGGTTAGGGTTAGGGTACGCGATAGGGTGAGGGTAGTTATTAAACCTATCCCACTCTCTAGATACCCCTTAGCACGTAAAGGAATATTATTTGGGGGTCCAGCCATGGAGAAGAGTTTAGACACTAGGAGAAGATAAGGAACACACCCATTATCAAGAAATCACATTAGGATTCTCTTTTTAACCTGTTCCTTAAAACACTAGTGCTTAGGAAATCTATTGGAGGCAGAAGCAGTCAAGGGTAGCTTAGGGTTAGGGTTAGGGTTAGGGTGAGGGTTAGGGTACGGCTTAGGGTACGGGTTCGGGGAAGGGTTCGTGTAGGGCGTAGGGTATGGGTTAGGGTTAGGGTTAGGGTTAGTGTTAGGGTTAGGGCTCGGTTTACGGTACGGGTTAGGATTAGGGTACGCGTTAGTGTTAGGGTAGGGGTTAGGGTAGGGGTACGCGATAGGGTGAGGTTAGTTATTAAACCTATCCCACTCTCTAGATACCCCTTAGCATGTAAAGGAATATTATTTGGGGGTCCAGCCATGGAGAAGAGTTTAGACATTAGGAGAAGATAAGGAACACACCCATTATCAAGAAATCACATTTGGATTCTCTTTTTAAACTGTTCCTTAAACCCTAGTGCTTAGGAAATCTATTGGAGGCAGAAGCCGTCAAGGGTAGCTTAGGGTTAGGGTTAGGGTTAGGGTGAGGGTTAGGGTACGGCTTAGGGTACGGGATTGGGGAGGGGTTCGGGTAGGGCATAGGGGATGGGTTAGGGATAGGGTTAGGGTTAGTGTTAGGGTTAGGGCTCGGTTTAGGGTATGGGTTAGGATTAGGGTACGCGTTAGGGTTAGGGTAGGGGTTAGGGTTAGGGTACGCGATAGGGTGAGGTTAGTTATTAAACCTATCCCACTCTCTAGATACCCCTTAGCATGTAAAGGAATATTATTTGGGGATCCTGCCATGGAGAAGAGTTTAGACACGAGGAGAAGATAAGGAACACACCCATTATCAAGAAGTCACATTAGGATTCTCTTTTTAACCTGTTCCTTAAAACACTAGTGCTTAGGAAATCTATTGGAGGCAGAAGCAGTCAAGGGTATCTTAGGGTTAGGGTTAGGGTTAGATTGAGGGTTAGGGTATGGCTTAGGGTTCGGGTTCGGGGAGGGGTTCGGGTAGGGCGTAGGGTATGGGTGAGGTTTAGGGTTAGGTTTAGTGTTAGGGTTAGGGCTCGGTTTGGGTACGGGTTAGGATTAGGGTACGCGTTAGGGTTAGGGTAGGGGTTAGGGTTAGGGTACGCGTTAGGGTGAGGGTAGCTTTTAAACCTCTCCCTCTCTCTAGATACCCCATAGCACGTAAAGGAATATTATTTGGGCGTCCAGCCATGGAGAAGAGTTTAGACACTAGGAGAAGATAAGGAACACACCCATTATCAAGAAATCACATTAGGATTCTCTTTTTAACCTGTTCCTTAAAACACTAGTGCTTAGGAAATCTATTGGAGGCAGAAGCAGTCAAGGGTAGCTTAGGGTTAGGGTTAGGGTTAGGGTGAGGGTTAGGGTATGGCTTAGGGTACGGGTTCGGGGAGGCGTTCGGGTAGGGCGTAGGGTATGGTTTAGGGTTAGGGTTAGGGTTAGTGTTAGGGTTAGGGCTCGGTTTAGGGTACGGGTTAGGATTAGGGTACGCGTTAGGGTTAGGGTAGTGGTTAGGGTTAGGGTACGCGTTAGGGTGAGGGCAGTTATTAAACCTATCACACTCTCTAGATACCCCTTAGCACGTAAAGGGATATTATTTGGGGGTCCATCCATGGAGAAGAGTTTAGACACGAGGAGAAGATAAGGAACACACCCATTATCAAGAAATCACATTAGGATTCTCTTTTTAACCTGTTCCTTAAAACACTAGTGCTTAGGAAATCTATTGGAGGCAGAAGCAGTCAAGGGTAGCTTAGGGTTAGGGTGAGGGTTAGGGTACGGCTTGGGTACGGGTTCAGGGAGGGGTTCGGGTAGGGCGTAGGGTATGGGTTAGGGTTAGGGTTAGGGTTAGTGTTAGGTTTAGGGCTCGGTTTAGGGTACGGGTTAGGATTAGGGTACGCGTTAGGGTTAGGGTAGGGGTTAGGGTTAGGGTATGCATTAGGGTGAGGGTAGTTATTAAACCTATCCTACTCTCTAGATACCCCTTAGCACGTAAAGAAATATTATTTGGGGGTCCAGCCATGGAGAAGAGTTTAGACACTAGGAAAAGATAAGGAACACACCCATTATCAAGAAATCACATTAGGATTCTCTTTTTAACCTTTTCCTTAAAACACTAGTGCTTAGGAAATCTATTGGAGGCAGAAGCAGTCAAGGGTAGCTTAGGGTTAGGGTTAGGGTTAGGGTGAGGGTTAGGGTACGGCTTAGGGTACGGGTTCGGGGAAGGGTTCGTGTAGGGCGTAGGGTATGGGTTAGGGTTAGGGTTAGGGTTAGTGTTAGGGATAGGGCTCGGTTTAGGGTACGGTTTAGGATTAGGGTACGCGTTAGTGTTAGGGTAGGGGTTAGGGTTAGGGTACGCGATAGGGTGAGGTTAGTTATTAAACCTATCCCACTCTCTAGATACCCCTTAGCATGTAAAGGAATATTATTTGGGGGTCCAGCCATGGAGAAGAGTTTAGACACTAGGAGAAGATAAGGAACACACCCATTTTCAAGAAATCACATTTGGATTCTCTTTTTAAACTGTTCCTTAAAACACTAGTGCTTAGGAAATCTATTGGAGGCAGAAGCCGTCAAGGGTAGCTTAGGGTTAGGGTTAGGGTTAGGGTGAGGGTTAGGGTACGGCTTAGGGTACGGGATTGGGGAGGGGTTCGGGTAGGGCATAGGGGATGGGTTAGGGTGAGGGTTAGGATTAGTGTTAGGGTTAGGGCTCGGTTTAGGGTACGGGTTAGGATTAGGGTACGCGTTAGGGTTAGGGTAGGGGTTAGGGTTAGGGTACGCGTTAGGGTGAGGGTAGTTATTAAACCTATCACACTCTCTAGATACCCCTTAGCACGTAAAGGAATATTATTTGGGGATCCTGCCATGGAGAAGAGTTTAGACACGAGGAGAAGATAAGGAACACACCCATTATCAAGAAGTCACATTAGGATTCTCTTTTTAACCTGTTCCTTAAAACACTAGTGCTTAGGAAATCTATTGGAGGCAGAAGCCGTCAACGGTAGCTTAGGGTTAGGGTTAGGGTTAGGGTGAGGGTTAGGGTACGGCTTAGGGTACGGGTTCGGGGAGGGGTTCGGGTAGGGCGTAGGGTATGGGTTAGGGTTAGGGTTAGGGTTAGTGTTAGGGTTAGGGCTCGGTTTAGGGTACGGGTTAGGATTAGGGTACGCGTTAGGGTTAGGGTAGGGGTTAGGGTTAGGGTACGCGTTAGGGTGAGGGTAGTTATTAAACCTATCCCACTCTCTAGATACCCCTTAGCACGTAAAGGAATATTATTTGGGGGTCCAGCCATGGAGAAGAGTTTAGACACGAGGAGAAGATAAGGAACACACCCCTTATCAAGAAATCACATTAGGATTCTCTTTTTAACCTGTTCCTTAAAACACTAGTGCTTAGGAAATCTATTGGAGGCAGAAGCAGTCAAGGGGAGCTTAGGGTTAGGGTTAGGGTTAGGGTGAGGGTTAGGGTACGGCTTAGGGTACGGGTTCGGGGAGGGGTTCGGGTAGGGCGTAGGGTATGGGTTAGGGTGAGGGTTAGGGTTAGTGTTAGGGTTAGGGCTCGGTTTAGGGTACGGGTTAGGATTAGGGTACGCGTTAGGGTTAGGGTAGTGGTTAGTGTTAGGGTACGCTTTTGGGTGAGGGTAGTTATTAAACCTATCCCACTCTCTAGATACCCCTTAGCACGTAAAGTAATATTATTTGGAGGTCCAGCCATGGAGAAGAGTTTAGACACTAGGAGAAAATAAGGAACAAACCCATTATCAAGAAATCACAATATGATTCTCTTTTTAAACTGTTCCTTAAAACACTAGTGCTTAGGAAATCTATTGGAGGCAGAAGCAGTCAAGGGTAGCTTAGGGTTAGGGTTAGGGTTAGGGTGAGGGTTAGGGTACGGCTTAGGGTACGGGTTCGGGGAAGGGTTCGGGTAGGGCGTAGGGTATGGGTTAGGGTTAGGGTTAGGGTTAGTGTTAGGGTTAGGGCTCGGTTTAGGGTACGGGTTAGGATTAGGGTACGCGTTAGGTTTAGTGTAGGGGTTAGGGTTAGGGTACGCGTTAGGGTGAGGGTAGTTATTAAACCTATCCCACTCTCTAGATACCCCTTAGCAAGTAAAGGAATATTATTTGGGGGTCCAGCCATGGAGAAGAGTTTAGACACGAGGAGAAGATAAGGAACACACCCATTATCAAGAAATCACATTAGGATTCTCTTTTTAACCTGTTCCTTAAAACACTAGTGCTTAGGAAATCTATTGAAGGCAGAAGCAGTCAAGGGTAGCTTAGGGTTAGGGTTAGGGTTAGGGTTAGGGTGAGGGTTAGGGTACGGCTTAGGGTACGGGTTCGTGGAGGGGTTTGGGTAGGGCGTAGGGTATGGGTTAGGGTTAGGGTTAGGGTTAGGGTTAGGGTTAGTGTTAGGGTTAGGGCTCGGTTTAGGGTACGGGTTAGGATTAGGGTACGCGTTAGGTTTAGTGTAGGGGTTAGGGTTAGGGTACGCGTTAGGGTGAGGGTAGTTATTAAACCTATCCCACTCTCTAGATACCCCTTAGCAAGTAAAGGAATATTATTTGGGGGTCCAGCCATGGAGAAGAGTTTAGACACTAGGAGAAGATAAGGAACACACCCATTATCAAGAAATCACATTAGGATTCTCTTTTTAACCTGTTCCTTAAAACACTAGTGCTTAGGAAATCTATTGGAGGCAGAAGCAGTCAAGGGTAGCTTAGGGTTAGGGTTAGGGTTAGATTGAGGGTTAGGGTATGGCTTAGGGTCCGGGATCGGAGAGGGGTTCGGGTAGGGCGTAGGGTATGTGTTAGGGTTAGGGTTAGGGTTAGTGTTAGGGTTAGGGCTCGGTTTAGGGTATGGGTTAGGATTAGGGTACGCGTTAGGGTTAGGGTAGGGGTTAGGTTTAGGTTACGCGTTAGGGTGAGGGTAGTTATTAAAACTCTCCCTCTCTCTAGATACCCCATAGCACGTAAAGGAATATTATTTGGGTGTCCAGCCATGGAGAAGAGTTTAGACACTAGGAGAAGATGAGGAACACACCCATTATCAAGAAATCACATTAGGATTCTCTTTTTAACCTGTTCCTTAAAACACTAGTGCTTAGGAAATCTATTGGAGGCAGAAGCAGTCAAGGGTAGCTTAGGGTTAGGGTTAGGGTTAGGGTGAGGGTTAGGGTACGGCTTAGGGTACGGGTTCAGGGAGGGGTTCGGGTAGGGCGTAGGGTATGGGTTAGGGTTAGGGTTAGGGTTAGTGTTAGGGTTAGGGCTCGGTTTAGGGTACGGGTTAGGATTAGGGTACGCGTTAGGGTTAGGGTAGGGGTTAGGGTTAGGGTACGCGTTAGGGTGAGGGTAGTTATTAAACCTATCCCACTCTCTAGATACCCCTTAGCATGTAAAGGAAGATTATTTGGGGGTCCAGCCATGGAGAAGAGTTTAGACACGAGGAGAAGATAAGGAACACACCCATTATCAAGAAATCAAATTAGGATTCTCTTTTTAACCTGTTCCTTAAAACACTAGTGCTTAGGAAATCTATTGGAGGCAGAAGCAGTCAAGGGTAGCTTAGTGTTAGGGTTAGGGTTAGGGTGAGGGTTAGGGTAAGGCTTAGGGTACGGGTTCGGGGAGGGGTTCGGGTAGGGCGTAGGGTATGGGTTAGGGTGAGGGTTAGGGTTAGTGTTAGTGTTAGGTCTCGGTTTAGGGTACGGAATAGGATTAGGGTACACGTTAGGGTTAGGGTAGGTGTTAGGGTTAGGGTACGCTTTTGGTTGAGGGTAGTTATTAAACCTATCCCACTCTCTAGATACCCCTTAGCACGTAAAGGAATATTATTTGGGGTTCAGCCATGGAGAAGAGTTTAGACACTAGGAGAAGATAAGGAACACACCCATTATCAAGAAATTACAATATGATTCTCTTTTTAAACTGTTCCTTAAAACACTAGTGCTTAGGAAATCTATTGGAGGCAGAAGCAGTCAAGGGTAGCTTAGGGTTAGGGTTAGGGTTAGGGTGAGGGTTAGGGTACGGCTTAGGTTACGGGTTCGGGGAAGGGTTCGGGTAGGGCGTAGGGTATGGGTTAGGGTTAGGGTTAGGGTTAGTGTTAGGGTTAGGGCTCGGTTTAGGGTACGGGTTAGGATTAGGGTACGCGTTAGTGTTAGGGTAGGGGTTAGGGTTAGGGTACGCGATAGGGTGAGGTTAGTTATTAAACCTATCCCACTCTCTAGATACCCCTTAGCATGTAAAGGAATATTATTTGGGGGTCCAGCCATGGAGAAGAGTTTAGACACTAGGAGAAGATAAGGAACACACCCATTATCAAGAAGTTACATTAGGATTCTCTTTTTAACCTGTTCCTTAAAACACTAATGCTTAGGAAATCTATTGGAGGCAGAAGCAGTCAAGGGTAGCTTAGGGTTAGGGTTAGGATTAGGGTGAGGGTTAGGGTACGGCTTAGGGTACGGGTTCGGGGAGGGGTTTGGGTAGGGCGTAGGATATGGGTTAGGGTGAGGGTTAGGGTTAGTGTTAGGGCTCGGTTTAGGGTACGGGTTAGGATTAGGGTACGCGTTAGGGTTAGGGTAGGGGTTAGGGTTAGGGTACGCTTTTGGGTGAGGGTAGTTATTAAACCTATCCCAATCTCTAGATACCCCTTAGCACGTAAAGGAATATTATTTGGGGGTCCAGCCATGGAGAAGAGTTTAGACACTAGGAGAAGATAAGGAACACACCCATTATCAAGAAATCACAGTATGATTCTCTTTTTAAACTGTTCCTTAAAACACTAGTGCTTAGGAAATCTATTGGAGGCAGAAGCAGTCAAGGGTAGCTTAGGGTTAGGGTTAGGGTTAGGGTGAGGGTTAGGGTAAGGCTTAGGGTACGGGTTCGGGGAGGGGTTCGGGTAGGGCGTAGGGTATTGTTTAGGGTGAGGGTTAGGGTTAGTGTTAGGGTTAGGTCTCGGTTTAGGGTACGGAATAGGATTAGGGTACACGTTAGGGTTAGGGTAGGTGTTAGGGTTAGGGTACGCTTTTGGTTGAGGGTAGTTATTAAACCTATCCCACTCTCTAGATACCCCTTAGCACGTAAAGGAATATTATTTGGGGTTCAGCCATGGAGAAGAGTTTAGACACTAGGAGAAGATAAGGAACACACCCATTATCAAGAAATCACAATATGATTCTCTTTTTAAACTGTTCCTTAAAACACTAGTGCTTAGGAAATCTATTGGAGGCAGAAGCAGTCAAGGGTAGCTTAGGGTTAGGGTTAGGGTTAGGGTGAGGGTTAGGGTACGGCTTAGGGTACGGGTTCGGGGAAGGGTTCGGGTAGGGCGTAGGGTATGGGTTAGGGTTAGGGTTAGGGTTAGTGTTAGGGTTAGGGCTCGGTTTAGGGTACGGGTTAGGATTAGGGTACGCGTTAGTGTTAGGGTAGGGGTTAGGGTTAGGGTACGCGATAGGGTGAGGTTAGTTATTAAACCTATCCCACTCTCTAGATACCCCTTAGCATGTAAAGGAATATTATTTGGGGTCCAGCCATGGAGAAGAGTTTAGACACTAGTAGAAAATAAGGAACACACCCATTATCAAGAAATCACATTAGGATTCTCTTTTTAAACTGTTCCTTAAAACACTAGTGCTTAGGAAATCTATTGGAGGCAGAAGCCGTCAAGGGTAGCTTAGGGTTAGGGTTAGGGTTAGATTGAGGGTTAGGGTATGGCTTAGGGTACGGGTTCGGGGAGGGGTTCGGGTAGGGCGTAGGTTATGGGTTAGGGTTAGGGTTAGGGTTAGTGTTAGGGTTAGGGCTCGGTTTAGGGTACGGGTTAGGATTAGGGTACACGTTAGGGTTAAGGTAGGGGTTAGGGTTAGGGTACGCGTTAGGGTGAGGGTAGTTATTAAACCTCTCCCTCTCTCTAGATACCCCATAGCACGTAAAGGAATATTATTTGGGGATCCTGCCATGGAGAAGAGTTTAGACACGAGGAGAAGATAAGGAACACACCCATTATCAAGAAGTCACATTAGGATTCTCTTTTTAACCTGTTCCTTAAAACACTAGTGCTTAGGAAATCTATTGGAGGCAGAAGCCGTCAAGGGTAGCTTAGGGTTAGGGTTAGGGTTAGGGTGAGGGTTAGGGTACGGCTTAGGGTACGGGTTCAGGGAGGGGTTCGGGTAGGGCGTAGGGTATGGGTTAGGGTTAGGGTTAGGGTTAGTGTTAGGGTTAGGGCTCGGTTTAGGGTACGGGTTAGGATTAGGGTACGCGTTAGGGTTAGGGCAGGGGTTAGGGTTAGGGTACGCGATAGGGTGAGGTTAGTTATTAAACCTATCCCACTCTCTAGATACCCCTTAGCATGTAAAGGAATATTATTTGGGGGTCCAGCCGTGGAGAAGAGTTTAGACACTAGGAGAAGATAAGGAACACACCCATTATCAAGAAATCACATTAGGATTCTCTTTTTAACCTGTTCCTTAAAACACTAGTGCTTAGGAAATCTATTGGAGGCAGAAGCAGTCAAGGGTAGCTTAGGGTTAGGGTTAGGGTTAGATTGAGGGTTAGGGTATGGCTTAGGGTACGGGTTCGGAGAGGGGTTCGGGTAGGGCGTAGGGTATGTGTTAGGGTTAGGGTTAGGGTTAGTGTTAGGGTTAGGGCTCGGTTTAGGGTACGGGTTAGGATTAGGGTACGCGTTAGGGTTAGGGTAGGGGTTAGGTTTAGGTTACGCGTTAGGGTGAGGGTAGTTATTAAACCTCTCCCTCTCTCTAGATACCCCATAGCACGTAAAGGAATATTATTTGGGTGTCCAGCCATGGAGAAGAGTTTAGACACTAGGAGAAGATGAGGAACACACCCATTATGAAGAAATCACATTAGGATTCTCTTTTTAACCTGTTCCTTAAAACACTAGTGCTTAGGAAATCTATTGGAGGCAGAAGCCGTCAAGGGTAGCTTAGGGTTAGGGTTAGGGTTAGGGTGAGGGTTAGGGTACGGCTTAGGGTACGGGTTCAGGGAGGGGTTCGGGTAGGGCGTAGGGTATGGTTTAGGGTTAGGGTTAGGGTTAGTGTTAGGGTTAGGGCTCGGTTTAGGGTACGGGTTAGGATTAGGGTACGCATTAGGGTTAGGGTAGGGGTTAGGGTTAGGGTACGCGTTAGGGTGAGGGTAGTTATTAAACCTATCCCACTCTCTAGATACCCCTTAGCATGTAAAGGAAGATTATTTGGGGGTCCAGCCATGGAGAAGAGTTTAGACACGAGGAGAAGATAAGGAACACACCCATTATCAAGAAATCAAATTAGGATTCTCTTTTTAACCTGTTCCTTAAAACACTAGTGCTTAGGAAATCTATTGGAGGCAGAAGCAGTCAAGGGTAGCTTAGGGTTAGGGTTAGGGTTAGGGTGAGGGTTAGGGTAAGGCTTAGGGTACGGGTTCGGGGAGGGGTTCGGGTAGGGCGTAGGGTATGGGTTAGGGTGAGGGTTAGGGTTAGTGTTAGGGTTAGGTCTCGGTTTAGGGTACGGAATAGGATTAGGGTACACGTTAGGGTTAGGGTAGGTGTTAGGGTTAGGGTACGCTTTTGGTTGAGGGTAGTTATTAAACCTATCCCACTCTCTAGATACCCCTTAGCACGTAAAGGAATATTATTTGGGGTTCAGCCATGGAGAAGAGTTTAGACACTAGGAGAAGATAAGGAACACACCCATTATCAAGAAATCACAATATGATTCTCTTTTTAAACTGTTCCTTAAAACACTAGTGCTTAGGAAATCTATTGGAGGCAGAAGCAGTCAAGGGTAGCTTAGGGTTAGGGTTAAGGTTAGGGTGAGGGTTAGGGTACGGCTTAGGGTACGGGTTCGGGGAAGGGTTCGGGTAGGGCGTAGGGTATGGGTTAGGGTTAGGGTTAGGGTTAGTGTTAGGGTTAGGGCTCGGTTTAGGGTACGGGTTAGGATTAGGGTACGCGTTAGTGTTAGGGTAGGGGTTAGGGTTAGGGTACGCGATAGGGTGAGGTTAGTTATTAAACCTATCCCACTCTCTAGATACCCCTTAGCATGTAAAGGAATATTATTTGGGGGTCCAGCCATGGAGAAGAGTTTAGACACTAGTAGCAAATAAGGAACACACCCATTATCAAGAAATCACATTAGGATTCTCTTTTTAAACTGTTCCTTAAAACACTAGTGCTTAGGAAATCTATTGGAGGCAGAAGCCGTCAAGGGTAGCTTAGGGTTAGGGTTAGGGTTAGATTGAGGGTTAGGGTATGGCTTAGGGTACGGGTTCGGGGAGGGGTTCGGGTAGGGCGTAGGTTATGGGTTAGGGTTAGGGTTAGGGTTAGTGTTAGGGTTAGGGCTCGGTTTAGGGTACGGGTTAGGATTAGGGTACACGTTAGGGTTAAGGTAGGGGTTAGGGTTAGGGTACGCGTTAGGGTGAGGGTAGTTATTAAACCTCTCCCTCTCTCTAGATACCCCATAGCACGTAAAGGAATATTATTTGGGGATCCTGCCATGGAGAAGAGTTTAGACACGAGGAGAAGATAAGGAACACACCCATTATCAAGAAGTCACATTAGGATTCTCTTTTTAACCTGTTCCTTAAAACACTAGTGCTTAGGAAATCTATTGGAGGCAGAAGCCGTCAAGGGTAGCTTAGGGTTAGGGTTAGGGTTAGGGTGAGGGTTAGGGTACGGCTTAGGGTACGGGTTCAGGGAGGGGTTCGGGTAGGGCGTAGGGTATGGGTTAGGGTTAGGGTTAGGGTTAATGTTAGGGTTAGGGCTCGGTTTAGGGTACGGGTTAGGATTAGGGTACGCGTTAGGGTTAGGGTAGGGGTTAGGGTTAGGGTATGCGATAGGGTGAGGTTAGTTATTAAACCTATCCCACTCTCTAGATACCCCTTAGCATGTAAAGGAATATTATTTGGGGGTCCAGCCGTGGAGAAGAGTTTAGACACTAGGAGAAGATAAGGAACACACCCATTATCAAGAAATCACATTAGGATACTCTTTTTAACCTGTTCCTTAAAACACTAGTGCTTAGGAAATCTATTGGAGGCAGAAGCAGTCAAGGGTAGCTTAGGGTTAGGGTTAGGGTTAGATTGAGGGTTAGGGTATGGCTTAGGGTACGGGTTCGGAGAGGGGTTCGGGTAGGGCGTAGGGTATGTGTTAGGGTTAGGGTTAGGGTTAGTGTTAGGGTTAGGGCTCGGTTTAGGGTACGGGTTAGGATTAGGGTACGCGTTAGGGTTAGGGTAGGGGTTAGGTTTAGGTTACGCGTTAGGGTGAGGGTAGTTATTAAACCTCTCCCTCTCTCTAGATACCCCATAGCACGTAAAGGAATATTATTTGGGTGTCCAGCCATGGAGAAGAGTTTAGACACTAGGAGAAGATGAGGAACACACCCATTATGAAGAAATCACATTAGGATTCTCTTTTTAACCTGTTCCTTAAAACACTAGTGCTTAGGAAATCTATTGGAGGCAGAAGCCGTCAAGGGTAGCTTAGGGTTAGGGTTAGGGTTAGGGTGAGGGTTAGGGTACGGCTTAGGGTACGGGTTCAGGGAGGGGTTCGGGTAGGGCGTAGGGTATGGTTTAGGGTTAGGGTTAGGGTTAGTGTTAGGGTTAGGGCTCGGTTTAGGGTACGGGTTAGGATTAGGGTACGCATTAGGGTTAGGGTAGGGGTTAGGGTTAGGGTACGCGATAGGGTGAGGTTAGTTATTAAACCTATCCCACTCTCTAGATACCCCTTAGCATGTAAAGGAATATTATTTGGGGGTCCAGCCATGGAGAAGAGTTTAGACACTAGTAGCAAATAAGGAACACACCCATTATCAAGAAATCACATTAGGATTCTCTTTTTAAACTGTTCCTTAAAACACTAGTGCTTAGGAAATCTATTGGAGGCAGAAGCCGTCAAGGGTAGCTTAGGGTTAGGGTTAGGGTTAGATTGAGGGTTAGGGTATGGCTTAGGGTACGGGTTCGGGGAGGGGTTCGGGTAGGGCGTAGGGTATGGGTTAGGGTTAGGGTTAGGGTTAGTGTTAGGGTTAGGGCTCGGTTTAGGGTACGGGTTAGGATTAGGGTACGCGTTAGGGTTAGGGTAGGGGTTAGGGTTAGGGTACGCGTTAGGGTGAGGGTAGTTATTAAACCTCTCCCTCTCTCTAGATACCCCATAGCACGTAAAGGAATATTATTTGGGGATCCTGCCATGGAGAAGAGTTTAGACACGAGGAGAAGATAAGGAACACACCCATTATCAAGAAGTCACATTAGGATTCTCTTTTTAACCTGTTCCTTAAAACAATAGTGCTTAGGAAATCTATTGGAGGCAGAAGCCGTCAACGGTAGCTTAGGGTTAGGGTTAGGGTTAGGGTGAGGGTTAGGGTACGGCTTAGGGTACGGGTTCGGGGAGGGGTTTGGGTAGGGCGTAGGGTATGGGTTAGGGTGAGGGTTAGGGTTAGTGTTAGGGCTTGGTTTAGGGTACGGGTTAGGATTAGGGTACGCGTTAGGGTTAGGGTAGGGGTTAGGGTTAGGGTACGCTTTTGGGTGAGGTTAGTTATTAAACCTATCCCAATCTCTAGATACCCCTTAGCACGTAAAGGAATATTATTTGGGGGTCCAGCCATGGAGAAGAGTTTAGACACTAGGAGAAGATAAGGAACACACCCATTATCAAGAAATCACAATATGATTCTCTTTTTAAACTGTTCCTTAAAACACTAGTGCTTAGGAAATCTATTGGAGGCAGAAGCAGTCAAGGGTAGCTTAGGGTTAGGGTTAGGGTTAGGGTGAGGGTTAGGGTACGGCTTAGGGTACGGGTTCGGGGAAGGGTTCGGGTAGGGCGTAGGGTATGGGTTAGGGTTAGGGTTAGGGTTAGTGTTAGGGTTAGGGCTCGGTTTAGGGTACGGGTTAGGATTAGTGTACGCGTTAGTCTTAGGGTAGGGGTTAGGGTTAGGGTACGCGATAGGGTGAGGTTAGTTATTAAACCTATCCCACTCTCTAGATACCCCTTAGCATGTAAAGGAATATTATTTGGGGGTCCAGCCGTGGAGAAGAGTTTAGACACTAGGAGAAGATAAGGAACACACCCATTATCAAGAAATCACATTAGGATTCTCTTTTTAACCTGTTCCTTAAAACA
This sequence comes from Balaenoptera acutorostrata, assembly GCF_949987535.1. NCBI lineage: Eukaryota > Metazoa > Chordata > Mammalia > Artiodactyla > Balaenopteridae > Balaenoptera > Balaenoptera acutorostrata. The sequence continues at coordinate 92,838 of NW_026646279.1, forward strand.
CTAGTGCTTAGGAAATCTATTGGAGGCAGAAGCAGTCAAGGGTAGCTTAGGGTTAGGGTTAGGGTTAGATTGAGGGTTAGGGTACGGCTTAGGGTACGGGTTCGGAGAGGCGTTCGGGTAGGGCGTAGGGTATGTGTTAGGGTTAGGGTTAGGGTTAGTGTTAGGGTTAGGGCTCGGTTTAGGGTACGGGTTAGGATTAGGGTACGCGTTAGGGTTAGGGTAGGGGTTAGGTTTAGGTTACGCGTTAGGGTGAGGGTAGTTATTAAACCTCTCCCTCTCTCTAGATACCCCATAGCACGTAAAGGAATATTATTTGGGTGTCCAGCCATGGAGAAGAGTTTAGACACTAGGAGAAGATGAGGAACACACCCATTATCAAGAAATCACATTAGGATTCTCTTTTTAACCTGTTCCTTAAAACACTAGTGCTTAGGAAATCTATTGGAGGCAGAAGCAGTCAAGGGTAGCTTAGGGTTAGGGTTAGGGTTAGGGTGAGGGTTAGGGTACGGCTTAGGGTACGGGTTCAGGGAGGGGTTCGGGTAGGGCGTAGGGTATGGGTTAGGGTTAGGGTTAGGGTTAGTGTTAGGGTTAAGGCTCGGTTTAGGGTACGGGTTAGGATTAGGGTACGCGTTAGGGTTAGGGTAGGGGTTAGGGTTAGGGTACGCGTTAGGGTGAGGGTAGTTATTAAACCTATCCCACTCTCTAGATACCCCTTAGCATGTAAAGGAAGATTATTTGGGGGTCCAGCCATGGAGAAGAGTTTAGACACGAGGAGAAGATAAGGAACACACCCATTATCAAGAAATCAAATTAGGATTCTCTTTTTAACCTGTTCCTTAAAACACTAGTGCTTAGGAAATCTATTGGAGGCAGAAGCAGTCAAGGGTAGCTTAGGGTTAGGGTTAGGGTTAGGGTGAGGGTTAGGGTAAGGCTTAGGGTACGGGTTCGGGGAGGGGTTCGGGTAGGGCGTAGGGTATGGGTTAGGGTGAGGGTTAGGGTTAGTGTTAGGGTTAGGTCTCGGTTTAGGGTACGGAATAGGATTAGGGTACACGTTAGGGTTAGGGTAGGTGTTAGGGTTAGGGTACGCTTTTGGTTGAGGGTAGTTATTAAACCTATCCCACTCTCTAGATACCCCTTAGCACGTAAAGGAATATTATTTGGGGTTCAGCCATGGAGAAGAGTTTAGACACTAGGAGAAGATAAGGAACACACCCATTATCAAGAAATCACAATATGATTCTCTTTTTAAACTGTTCCTTAAAACACTAGTGCTTAGGAAATCTATTGGAGGCAGAAGCAGTCAAGGGTAGCTTAGGGTTAGGGTTAGGGTTAGGGTGAGGGTTAGGGTACGGCTTAGGGTACGGGTTCGGGGAAGGGTTCGGGTAGGGCGTAGGGTATGGGTTAGGGTTAGGGTTAGGGTTAGTGTTAGGGTTAGGGCTCGGTTTAGGCTACGGGTTAGGATTAGGGTACGCGTTAGTGTTAGGGTAGGGGTTAGGGTTAGGGTACGCGATAGGGTGAGGTTAGTTATTAAACCTATCCCACTCTCTAGATACCCCTTAGCATGTAAAGGAATATTATTTGGGGGTCCAGCCATGGAGAAGAGTTTAGACACTAGGAGAAGATAAGGAACACACCCATTATCAAGAAATCACATTAGGATTCTCTTTTTAACCTGTTCCTTAAAACACTAGTGCTTAGGAAATCTATTGGAGACAGAAGCAGTCAAGGGTAGTGTAGTGTTAGGGTTAGGGTTAGGGTGAGGGTTAGGGACGGCTTAGGGTACGGTTTCGGGGAGGGTTTCGGGTAGGGCGTAGGGTATGGGTTAGGGTTAGGGCTAGTGTTAGGGTTAGGGCTCGGTTTAGGGTACGGGTTAGGATTAGGGTACGCGTTAGGCTTAGGGTAGGGGTTAGGGTTAGGGTACGCGATAGGGTGAGTGTAGTTATTAAACCTATCCCACTCTCTAGATACCCCTTAGCACGTAAAGGAATATTATTTGGGTGTCCAGCCATGGAGAAGAGTTTAGACACGAGGAGAAGATAAGGAACACACCCATTATCAAGAAATCACATTAGGATTCTCTTTTTAACCTGTTCCTTAAAACACTAGTGCTTAGGAAATCTATTGGAGGCAGAAGCCGTCAAGGGAAGCTTAGGGCTAGGGTTAGGGTTAGGGTGAGGGTTAGGGTACGGCTTAGGGTACGGGTTCGGGGAGGTGTTCGGGTAGGGCGTAGGGTATGGGTTAGGGTTAGGGTTAGTGTTAGGGTTAGGGCTCGGTTTAGGGTACGGGTTAGAATTGGGGTACGCGTTAGTGTTAGGGTAGGGTTTAGGGTTAGGGTACGCGATAGGGTGAGGTTAGTTATTAAACCTATCCCACTCTCTAGATACCCCTTAGCACGTAAAGGAATATTATTTGCGGGTCCAGCCATGGTGAAGAGTTTAGACACTAGGAGAAGATAAGGAACACACCCATTATCAAGAAATCACATTAGGATTCTCTTTTTAACCTGTTCCTTAAAACACTAGTGCTTAGGAAATCTATTGGAGGCAGAAGCAGTCAAGGGTAGCGTAGGGTTAGGGTTAGGGTTAGGGTGAGGGTTAGGGTATGGCTTAGGGTACGGGTTCGGGGAGGGGTTCGGGTAGGGCGTAGGGTATGGGTTAGGGTTAGGGTTAGGGCTAGTGTTAGGGTTAGGGCTCGGTTTAGGGTACGGGTTAGGATTAGGGTACGCGTTAGTGTTAGGGTAAGTGTTAGGGTTAGGGTACGCATTAGGGTGAGGGTAATTATTAAACCTATCCCACTCTCTAGATACCCCTTAGCACGTAAAGGAATATTATTTGGGGGTCCAGCCATGGAGAAGAGTTTAGACACGAGGAGAAGATAAGGAACACACCCATTATCAAGAAATCACATTAGAATTCTCTTTTTAGCCTGTTCCTTAAAACACTAGTGCTTAGGAAATCTATTGGAGGCAGAAACAGTCAAGGGTAGCTTAGGGTTAGGGTTAGGGTTAGGGTGACGGTTAGGGTAAGGCTTAGGGTACGGGTTCGGGGAGGGGTTCGGGTAGGGCGTAGGGTATGGGTTAGGGTTAGGGTTAGTGTTAGGGTTAGGGCTCGGTTTAGGGTACGGGTTAGGATTAGGGTACGCGTTAGGGTGAGGGTAGGGGTTAGGGTTAGGGTACGCGTTGGGGTGAGGGTAGTTATTGAACCTATCCCACTCTCTAGATACCCCTTAGCACGTAAAGGAATATTATTTGGGGGTCCAGCCATGGAGAAGAGTTTAGACACGAGGAGAAGATAAGGAACACACCCATTATCAAGAAATCACATTAGGATTCTCTTTTTAACCTGTTCCTTAAAACACTAGTGCTTAGGAAATCTACTGGAGGCAGAAGCAGTCAAGGGTAGCTTAGGGTTCGGGTTAGGGTTAGGGTGAGGGTTAGGGTACGGCTTACGGTACGGGTTCGGGGAGGGGTTCGGGTAGGGCGTAGGGTATGGGTTAGGGTTAGTGTTAGTGTTAGGGTTAGGGCTCGGTTTAGGGTACGGGTTAGGATTAGGGTACGCGTTAGGGTTAGGGTAGGGATTAGGGTTAGGGTACGCGTTAGGGTGAGGGTAGTTATTAAACCTCACCCTCTCTCTAGATACCCCTTAGCACGTAAAGGAATATTATGTGGGGGTCCAGCCATGGAGAAGAGTTTAGACACGAGGAGAAGATAAGGAACACACCCATTATCAAGAAATCACATTAGGATTCTCTTTTTAACCTGTTCCTTAAAACACTAGTGCTTAGGAAATCTATTGGAGGCAAAAGCAGTCAAGGGTAGCTTAGGGTTAGCGTTAGGGTTAGGGTGAGGGTTAGGGTACGGCTTAGTGTACGGGTTCGGGGAGGGGTTCGGGTAGGGCGTAGGGTATGGGTTAGGGTTAGGGTTAGGGTTAGTGTTAGGGTTAGGGCTCGGTTTAGGGTACGGGTTAGGATTAGGGTATGCGTTAGAGTTAGGGTAGGGGTTAGGGTTAGGGTACGCGATAGGGTGAGGTTAGTTATTAAACCTATCCCACTCTCTAGATACCCCTTAGCACGTAAAGGAATATTATTTGGGGGTCCAGCCATGGAGAAGAGTTTAGACACGAGGAGAAGATAAGGAACACACCCATTATCAAGAAATCACATTAGGATTCTCTTTTTAACCTGTTCCTTAAAACACTAGTGCTTAGGAAATCTATTGGAGGCAGAAGCAGTCAAGGGTAGCTTAGGGATAGGGTTAGGGTTACGGTGAGGGTTAGGGAACGGCTTAGGGTACGGGTTCGGGGAGGGGTTCGGGTAGGGCGTAGGGTATGGGTTAGGGTTAGGGCTAGTGTTAGGGTTAGGGCTCGGTTTAGGGTACGGGTTAGGATTAGGGTACGCGTTAGGCTTAGGGTAGGGGTTAGGGTTAGGGTACGCGTTAGGGTGAGGGTAGTTATTAAACCTATCCCACTCTCTAGATACCCCTTAGCACGTAAAGGAATATTATTTGGGTGTCCAGCCATGGAGAAGAGTTTAGACACGAGGAGAAGATAAGGAACACACCCATTATCAAGAAATCACATTAGGATTCTCTTTTTAACCTGTTCCTTAAAACACTAGTGCTTAGGAAATCTATTGGAGGCAGAAGCCCGTCAAGGGAAGCTTAGGGCTAGGGTTAGGGTTAGGGTGAGGGTTAGGGTACGGCTTAGGGTACGGGTTCGGGGAGGGGTTCGGGTAGGGCGTAGGGTATGGGTTAGGGTTAGGGTTAGGGCTAGTGTTAGGGTTAGGGCTCGGTTTAGGGTACGGGTTAGGATTAGGGTACGCGTTAGTGTTAGGGTAAGGGTTAGGGTTAGGGTACGCATTAGGGTGAGGGTAATTATTAAACCTATCCCACTCTCTAGATACCCCTTAGCACGTAAAGGAATATTATTTTGGGGTCCAGCCATGGAGAAGAGTTTAGACACGAGGACAAGATAAGGAACACACCCATTATCAAGAAATCACATTAGGATTCTCTTTTTAGCCTGTTCCTTAAAACACTAGTGCTTAGGAAATCTATTGGAGGCAGAAACAGTCAAGGGTAGCTTAGGGTTAGGGTTAGGGTTAGGGTGACGGTTAGGGTACGGCTTAGGGTACGGGTTCGGGGAGGGGTTCGGGTAGGGTGTAGGGTATGGGTTAGGGTTAGGGTTAGTGTTAGGGTTAGGGCTCGGTTTAGGGTACGGGTTAGGATTAGGGTACGCGTTAGTGTTAGGGTAGGGTTTAGGGTTAGGGTACGCGATAGGGTGAGGTTAGTTATTAAACCTATCCCACTCTCTAGATACCCCTTAGCACGTAAAGGAATATTATTTGGGGGTCCAGCAATGGAGAAGAGTTTAGACACGAGGAGAAGATAAGGAACACACCCATTATCAAGAAATCACATTAGGATTCTCTTTTTAGCCTGTTCCTTAAAACACTAGTGCTTAGGAAATCTATTGGAGGCAGAAACAGTCAAGGGTAGCTTAGGGTTAGGGTTAGGGTTAGGTTGACGGTTAGGGTAAGGCTTAGGGTACGGGTTCGGGGAGGGGTTCGGGTAGCGCGTAGGGTATGGGTTAGGGTTAGGGTTAGTGTTAGGGTTAGGGCTCGGTTTAGGGTACGGGTTAGGATTAGGGTACGCGTTAGGGTGAGGGTAGGGGTTAGGGTTAGGGTACGCGTTGGGGTGAGGGTAGTTATTGAACCTATCCCACTCTCTAGATACCCCTTAGCACGTAAAGGAATATTATTTGGGGGTCCAGACATGGAGAAGAGTTTAGACACGAGGAGAAGATAAGGAACACACCCATTATCAAGAAATCACATTAGGATTCTCTTTTTAACCTGTTCCTTAAAACACTAGTGCTTAGGAAATCTATTGGAGGCAGAAGAAGTCAAGGGTAGCTTAGGGTTCGGGTTAGGGTTAGGGTGAGGGTTAGGGTACGGCTTACGGTACGGGTTCGGGGAGGGGTTCAGGTAGGGCGTAGGGTATGGGTTAGGGTTAGGGTTAGGGTTAGTGTTAGGGTTAGGGCTCGGTTTAGGGTACGGGTTAGGATTAGGGTACGCGTTAGGGTTAGGGTAGGGATTAGGGTTAGGTTACGCGTTAGGGTGAGGGTAGTTATTAAACCTCACCGTCTCTCTAGATAACCCTTAGCACGTAAAGGAATAGTATTTGGGGGTCCAGCCATGGAGAAGCGTTTAGACACTAGGAGAAGATAAGGAACACACCCATTATCAAGAAATCACATTAGGATTCTCTTTTTAACCTGTTCCTTAAAACACTAGTGCTTAGGAAATCTATTGGAGGCAGAAGCCGTGAAGGGTAGCTTAGGGCTAGGTTTAGGGTTAGGGTGAGGGTTAGGGTACGGCTTAGGGTACGGGTTCGGGGAGGGGTTCGGGTAGGGCGTAGGGTATGGGTTAGGGTTAGGGTTAGGGCTAGTGTTAGGGTTAGGGCTCGGTTTTAGGCTACGGGTTAGGATTAGGGTACGCGTTAGGGTTAGGGTAGGGGTTAGGGTTAGGGTACGCGTTAGGGTGAGGGTAGTTATTAAACCTATCCCACTCTCTAGATACCCCCTTAGCACGTAAAGGAATATTATTTGGGGGTCCAGCCATGGAGAAGAGTTTAGACACTAGGAGAAGATAAGGAACACACCCATTATCAAGAAATCACATTAGGATTCTCTTTTTAACCTGTTCCTTAAAACACTAGTGCTTAGGAAATCTATTGGAGGCAGAAGCAGTCAAGGGTAGCTTAGGGTTAGGGTTAGGGTTAGGGTGAGGGTTAGGGTACGGCTTAGGGTACGGGTTCGGGGAGGGGTTCGGGTAGGGCGTAGGGTATGGGTTAGGGTTAGGGTTAGGGTTAGTGTTAGGGTTAGGGCTCGGTTTAGGGTACGGGTTAGGATTAGGGTATGCGTTAGTGTTAGGGTAGGGGTTAGGGTTAGGGTACGCGATAGGGTGAGGTTAGTTATTAAACCTATCCCACTCTCTAGATACCCCTTAGCACGTAAAGGAATATTATTTGGGGGTCCAGCCATGGGGAAGAGATTAGACACTAGGAGAAGGTAAGGAACACACCCATTATCACGAAATCACATTAGGATTCTCTTTTTAACCTGTTCCTTAAAACAATAGTGCTTAGGAAATCTATTGGAGGCAAAAGCAGTCAAGGGTAGCTTAGGGTTAGGGTAAGGGTTAGGGTGAGGGTTAGGGTACGGCTTAGGCTACGGGGTTCGGGGAGGGGTTCTGGGTAGGGCGTAGGGTAGGTGGTTTAGGGTTAAGGTTAGGGCTAGTGTTAGGGTTAGGGCTCGGTTTAGGCTACGGGTTAGGATTAGGGTACGCGTTAGAGTTAGGGTAGGGGTTAGGGTTAGGGTACGCATTAGGGTGAGGGTAGTTATTAAACCTATCCCACTCTCTAGATACCCCTTAGCACGTAAAGGAGTATTATTTGGGGGTCCAGCCATGGAGAAGTGTTTAGACACTAGGAGAAGATAAGGAACACACCCATTATCACGAAATCACATTAGGATTCTCTTTTTAACCTGTTCCTTAAAACACTAGTGCTTAGGAAATCTATTAGAGGCAGAAGCCATCAAGGGTAGCTTAGGGCTAGGGTTAGGTTTAGGGGTGAGGGTTAGGGTATGGCTTAGGGTTGGGGTTCGGGGTGGGGTTTGGGTAGGGCCGTAGGGTATGGGTTTGGGTTAGGGTTAGGGTTAGGGTTAGTGTTAGGGTTAGGGCTCGGTTTAGGGTACGGGTTAGGATTAGGGTACGCGTTAGTGTTAGGGTAGGGGTTAGGGTTAGGGTACGCGATAGGGTGAGGTTAGTTATTAAACCTATCCCACTCTCTAGATACCCCTTAGCACGTAAAGGAATATTATTTGGGGGTCCAGCCATGGAGAAGAGTTTAGACACTAGGAGAAGATAAGGAACGCACCCATTATCAAGAAATCACATTAGGATTCTCTTTTTAACCTGTTCCTTAAAAACACTAGTGCTTAGGAAAATCTATTGGAGGCAGAAGCCGTCAAGGGTAGCTTAGGGCTAGGGTTAGGGTTAGGGTGAGGGTTAGGGTACGGCTTAGGGTACGGGTTCGGGGAGGGTTTCGGGTAGGGCGGTAGGGTATGGTTTAGGGTTAGGTTAGGGCTAGTGTTAGGGTTAGGGCTCGGTTTAGGGTACGGGTTAGGATTAGGGTACGCGTTAGGGTTAGGGTAGGGGTTAGGGTTAGGGTACGCGTTAGGGTGAGGGTAGTTATTAAACCTATCCCACTCTCTAGATACCCCTTAGCACGTAAAGGAATATTATTTGGGGGTCCAGCCATGGAGAAGAGTTTAGACACGAGGAGAAGATAAGGAACACACCCATTATCAAGAAATCACATTAGGATTCTCTTTTTAACCTGTTCCTTAAAACACTAGTGCTTAGGAAATCTATTGGAGGCAGAAGCAGTCAAGGGTAGCGTATGGTTAGGGTTAGGGTTAGGGTGAGGGTTAGGGTACGGCTTAGGGGTACGGGTTCGGGGAGGGGTTCGGGTAGGGCGTAGGGTATGGGTTAGGGCTAGTGTTAGGGTTAGGGCTCGGTTTAGGGTACGGGTTAGGATTAGGGTACGCGTTAGGGGTTAGGGTAGGGGGTTAGGGTTGGGGTACGCATTAGGGTGAGGGTAGTTATTAAACCTATCCCACTCTCTAGATACCCCTTAGCACGTAAAGGAATATTATTTGGGGGTCCAGCCATGGAGAAGAGCTTAGACACGAGGAGAAGATAAGGAACACACCCATTATCAAGAAATCACATTAGGAATTCTCTTTTTAACCTGTTCCTTAAAACACTCCTGCTTAGGAAATCTATTGGAGGCAGAAGCAGTCAAGGGAAGCTTAGGGTTAGGGTTAGGGTTACGGTGAGGGTTAGGGTACGGCTTAGGGTACGGGTTCGCGGAGGGGTTCGGGTAGGGCGTAGGGTATGGGTTAGGGTTAGTGTTAGGGTTAGGGCTCGGTTTAGGGTATGGGTTAGGATTAGGGTACGCGTTAGGGTTAGGGTAGGGGTTAGGGTTAGGGTACGCGTTAGGGTGAGGGTCAGTTATTAAACCTCTCCCTCTCTCTAGATACCCGTTAGCACGTAAAGGAATATTATTTGGGGTTCCAGCCATGGAGAAGAGTTTAGACACTAGGAGAAGATAAGGAACACACCCATTATCAAGAAATCACATTAGGATTCTCTTTGTAACCTGTTCCTTAAAACACTAGTGCTTAGGAAATCTATTGGAGGCAGAAGCAGTCAAAGGTAGCTTAGGGTTAGGGATAGGGTTAGGGTGAGGGTTAGGGAATGGCTTAGGTTACGGGTTCGGGGAGGGTTTCGGGTAGGGCGTAGGGTATGGTTTAGGGTTAGGGTTAGGGTTAGTGTTAGGGTTAGGGCTCGGTTTAGGGTACGGGTTAGGATTAGGGTATGCGTTAGTGTTAGGGTAGGGGTTAGGGTTAGGGTACGCGATAGGGTGAGGTTAGTTATTAAACCTATCCCACTCTCTAGATACCCCTTAGCACGTAAAGGAATATTATTTGGGGGTCCAGCCATGGAGAAGAGTTTAGACACTAGGAGAAGATAAGGAACACACCCATTATCAAGAAATCACATTAGGATTCTCTTTTTAACCTGTTCCTTAAAACACTAGTGCTTAGGAAATCTATTGGAGGCAGAAGCAGTCAAGGGTAGCTTAGGGTTAGGGTTAGGGTTAGGGTGAGGGTTAGGGTACGGCTTAGGGTACGGGTTCGGGGAGGGGTTCGGTAGGGCGTAGGGTATGGGTTAGGGTTAGGGTTAGGGCTAGTGTTAGGGTTTAGGGCTCGTTTAGGCTACGGGTTAGGATTAGGGTACGCGTTAGGGTTAAGGTAGGGGTTAGGGTTAGGGTACGCATTAGGGTGAGGGTAGTTATTAAACCTATCCCACTCTCTAGATACCCCTTAGAACGTAAAGGAATATTATTTGGGGGTCCAGCCATGGAGAAGAGTTTAGACACGAGGAGAAGATAAGGAACACACCCATTATTCAAGAAATCACATTACGATTCTCTTTTTAACCTGTTCCTTAAAACACTAGTGCTTAGGAAATCTATTGGAGGCAGAAGCCGTCAAATGTAGCTTAGGGCTAGGGTTAGGGTTAGGGTGAGGGTTAGGGTACGGCTTAGGGTACGGGTTCGGGGAGGGTTTCGGGTAGGGCGTAGGGTATGGTTTAGGGTTAGGGTTAGGGCTAGTGTTAGGGTTAGGGCTCGGTTTAGGGTACGGGTTAGGATTAGGGTATGCGTTAGGGTTAGGGTAGGGGTTAGGGTTAGGGTACGCATTAGGGTGAGGGTAGTTATTAAACCTATCCCACTCTCTAGATACCCCTTAGCACGTAAAGGAATATTATTTGGGGGTCCAGCCATGGAGAAGAGTTTTAGACACTAGGATAAGATAAGGAACACACCCATTCTCAAGAAATCACATTAGGATTCTCTTTTTAACCTGTTCCTTGAAACACTACTGCTTAGGAAATCTATTGGAGGCAGAAGCAGTCAAGGGAAGCTTAGGGTTAGGGTTAGGGTTACGGTGAGGGTTAGGGTACGGCTTAGGGTATGGGTTCGGGGGAGGGGTTCGGGTAGGGCATAGGGTATGGGTTAGGGTTTAGGGTTAGGGTTAGTGTTAGGGTTAGGGCTCGGTTTAGGGTACAGGTTAGGATTAGGGTACGCGTTAGTGTTAGGGTAGGGGTTAGGGTTAGGGTACGCGATAGGGTGAGGTTAGTTATTAAACCTATCCCACTCTCTAGATACCCCTTAGCACGTAAAGGAATATTATTTGGGGGTCCAGCCATGGAGAAGAGTTTAGACACTAGGAGAAGATAAGGAACACACCCATTATCAAGAAATCACATTAGGATTCTCTTTTTAACCTCTTCCTTAAAACACTAGTGCTTAGGAAATCTATGGGAGGCAGAAGCAGTCAAGGGTAGCTTAGGGTTAGGGTTAGGGTTAGGGTGAGGGTTAGGGTACAGCTTAGGGTACGGGTTCGGGGAGGGGTTCGGGTAGGGCGTAGGGTATGGGTTAGGGTTAGGGTTAGGGCTAGTGTTAGGGTTAGGGCTCGGTTTAGGCTACGGGTTAGGAATAGGGTACGCGTTAGGGTTAGGGTAGGGGTTAGGTTTAGGGTACGCATTAGGGTAAGGGTTGTTATTAAACCTATCCCACTCTCTAGATACCCCCTTAGCACGTAAAGGAATATTATTTGGGGGTCCAGCCATGGAGAAGAGTTTAGACACTAGGAGAAGATAAGGAACACACCCCATTATCACGAAATCACATTAGGATTCTCTTTTTAACCTGATCCTTAAAACACTAGTGCTTAGGAAATCTATTGGAGGCAGAAGCCGTCAAGGGTAGCTTAGGGGCTAGGGTTAGGGTTAGGGTGAGGGTTAGGGTACGGCCTTAGGGTACGGGTTCGGGGAGGGTTTCGGGTAGGGCGTAGGGTACGGGTTAGGATTAGGGTACGCGTTAGGGTTAGGGTAGGGGTTAGGGTTAGGGTACGCGTTAGGGTGAGGGTAGTTATTAAACCTATCCCACTCTCTAGATACCCCTTAGCACGTAAAGGAATATTATTTGGGGGTCCAGCCATGGAGAAGAGTTTTAGGACACGAGGAGAAGATAAGGAACACACCCATTATCAAGAAATCACATTAGGATTCTCTTTTTAACCTGTTCCTTAAAACACTAGTGCTTAGGAAATCTATTGGAGGCAGAAGCAGTCAAGGGTAGCGTAGGGTTAGGGTTAGGGTTAGGGTGAGGGTTAGGGTACGGCTTAGGGTACGGGTTCGGGGAGGGGTTCGGGTATGGCGTAGGGTATGGGTTAGGGTTAGGGTTAGGGCTAGTGTTAGGGTTAGGGCTCGGTTTAGGCTACGGGTTAGGATTAGGGTACGCGTTAGGGTTAGGGTAGGGGTTAGGGTTAGGGTACGCATTAGGGTGAGGGTAGTTATTAAACCTATCCCACTCTCTAGATACCCCTTAGCACGTAAAGGAATATTATTTGGGGGTCCAGCCATGGAGAAGAGTTTAGACACTAGGAGAAGATAAGGAACACACCCATTATCACGAAATCACATTAGGATTCTCTTTTTAACCTGTTCCTTAAAACACTAGTGCTTAGGAAATCTATTGGAGGCAGAAGCCGTCAAGGGTAGCTTAGGGCTAGGGTTAGGGTTAGGGGTGAGGGTTAGGATACGGCTTAGGGTACGGGTTCGGGGAGGGTTTCGGGTAGGGCGTAGGGTATGGTTTAGGGTTAGGGTTAGGGGCTAGTGTTAGGGTTAGGGCTCGGTTTAGGGTACGGGTTAGGATTAGGGTACGCGTTAGGGTTAGGGTAGGGGTTAGGGTTAGGGTACGCGTTAGGGTGAGGGTAGTTATTAAACCTATCCCACTCTCTAGATACCCCTTAGCCACGTAAAGGAATATTATTTGGGGGTCCAGCCATGGAGAAGAGTTTAGACACGAGGAGAAGATAAGGAACACACCCATTATCAAGAAATCACATTAGGATTCTCTTTTTAACCTGTTCCTTAAAACACTAGTGCTTAGGAAATCTATTGGAGGGAGAAGCAGTCAAGGGTAGCGTAGGGTTAGGGTTAGGGTTAGGGTGAGGGTTAGGGTACGGCTTAGGGTACGGGTTCGGGGAGGGGTTAGGGTAGGGCGTAGGGTATGGGTTAGGGTAGTGTTAGGGTTAGGGCTCGGTTTAGGGTACGGGTTAGGATTAGGGTACGCGTTAGGGTTAGGGTAGGGGTTAGGGTTAGGGTACGCATTAGGGTGAGGGTAGTTATTAAACCTATCCCACTCTCTAGATACCCCTTAGCACGTAAAGGAATATTATTTGGGCGTCCAGCCATGGAGAAGAGTTTAGACACGAGAGAAGATAAGGAACACACCCATTATCAAGAAATCACATTAGGATTCTCTTTCTAACCTGTTCCTTAAAACACTACTGCTTAGGAAATCTACTGGAGGCAGAAGCAGTCAAGGGAAGCTTACGGTTAGGGTTAGGGTTAGGGTGAGGGTTAGGGAATGGCTGAGGTTACGGGTTCGGGGAGGGTTTCGGTAGGGCGTAGGGTATGGGTTAGGGTTAGGGTTAGGGTTAGTGTTAGGGTTAGGGCTCGGTTTAGGGTACGGGTTAGGATTAGGGTACGCGTTAGTGTTAGGGTAGGGGTTAGGGTTAGGGTACGCGATAGGGTGAGGTTAGTTATTAAACCTATCCCACTCTCTAGATACCCCTTAGCACGTAAAGGAATATTATTTGGGGGTCCAGCCATGGAGAAGAGTTTAGACACTAGGAGAAGATAAGGAACACACCCATTATCAAGAAATCACATTAGGATTCTCTTTTTAACCTGTTCCTTAAAACACTAGTGCTTAGGAAATCTATTGGAGGCAGAAGCAGTCAAGGGTAGCTTAGGGTTAGGGTTAGGGTTAGGGTGAGGGTTAGGGTACGGCTTAGGGTACGGGTTCGTGGAGGGGTTCGGGTAGGGCGTAGGGTATGGTTTAGGGTTAGGGTTAGGGCTAGTGTTAGGGTTAGGGCTCGGTTTAGGCTACGGGTTAGGATTAGGGTACGCGTTAGGGTTAGGGTAGGGGTTAGGGTTAGGGTACGCGATAGGGTGAGGTTAGTTATTAAACCTATCCCACTCTCTAGATACCCCTTAGCACGTAAAGGAATATTATTTGGGGGTCCAGCCATGGAGAAGAGTTTAGACACTAGGAGAAGATAAGGAACACACCCATTATCAAGAAATCACATTAGGATTCTCTTTTTAACCTGTTCCTTAAAACACTAGTGCTTAGGAAATCTATTGGAGGCAGAAGCAGTCAAGGGTAGCTTAGGGTTAGGGTTAGGGTTAGGGTGAGGTTAGGGTACGGCTTGGGTACGGGTTCGGGGAGGGGTTCGGGTTGGGCGTAGGGTATGGGTTAGGGTTAGGGTTATGGCTACTGTTAGGGTTAGGGCTCGGTTTAGGCTACGGGTTAGGATTAGGGTACGCGTTAGGGTTAGGGTAGGGGTTAGGGTTAGGGTACGCATTAGGGTGAGGGTTGTTATTAAACCTATCCCACTCTCTAGATACCCCTTAGCACGTAAAGGAATATTATTTGTGGGTCCAGCCATGGAGAAGAGTTTAGACACTAGGAGAAGATAAGGAACACACCCATTATCACGAAATCACATTAGGATTCTCTTTTTAACCTGTTCCTTAAAACACTAGTGCTTAGGAAATCTATTGGAGGCAGAAGCCGTCAAGGGTAGCTTAGGGCTAGGGTTAGGGTTAGGGTGAGGTTTAGGGTACGGCTTAGGGTACGGGTTCGGGGAGGGTTTCGTGTAGGGCGTTGGGTATGGTTTAGGGTTAGGGTTAGGGCTAGTGTTAGGGTTAGGGCTCGGTTTAGGGTACGGGTTAGGATTAGGGTACGCGTTAGGGTTAGGGTAGGGGGTTAGGGTTAGGGTACGCGTTAGGGTGAGGGTAGTTATTAAACCTATCCCACTCTCTCGATACCCCTTAGCACGTAAAGGAATATTATTTGGGGGTCCAGCCATGGAGAAGAGTTTAGACACGAGGAGAAGATAAGGAACACACCCATTATCAAGAAATCACATTAGGATTCTCTTTTTAACCTGTTCCTTAAAACACTAGTGCTTAGGAAATCTATTGGAGGCAGAAGCAGTCCAGGGTAGCGTAGGGTTAGGGTTAGGTTTAGGGTGAGGGTTAGGGTACGGCTTAGGGTACGGGTTCGGGGAGGGGTTCGGGTAGGGCGTAGGGTATGGGTTAGGGCTAGTGTTAGGGTTAGGGCTCGGTTTAGAGTACGGGTTAGGATTAGGGTACGCGTTAGGGTTAGGGTAGGGGTTAGGTTTAGGGTACGCATTAGGGTGAGGGTAGTTATTAAACCTATCCCACTCTCTAGATACCCCTTAGCACGTAAAGGAATATTATTTGGGGGTCCAGCCATGGAGAAGAGTTTAGACACTAGGAGAAGATAAGGAACACACCCATTATCAAGAAATCACATTAGGATTCTCTTTTTAACCTGTTCCTTAAAACACTAGTGCTTAGGAAATCTATTGGAGGCAGAAGCAGTCAAGGGTAGCTTAGGGTTAGGGTTAGGGTTAGGGTGAGGGTTAGGGTACGGCTTAGGGTACGGGTTCGCGGAGGGGTTCGGGTAGGGCGTAGGGTATGGTTTAGGGTTAGGGTTAGGGCTAGTGTTAGGGTTAGGGCTCGGTTTAGGCTACGGGTTAGGATTAGGGTACGCGTTAGGGTTAGGGTAGGGGTTAGGGTTAGGGTACGCGTTAGGGTGAGGGTAGTTATTAAACCTATCCCACTCTCTCGATACCCCTTAGCACGTAAAGGAATATTATTTGGGGGTCCAGCCATGGAGAAGAATTTAGACACGAGGAGAAGATAAGGAACACACCCATTATGACGAAATCACATTAGGATTCTCTTTTTAACCTGTTCCTCAAACACTAGTGCTTAGGAAATCTATTGGAGGCAGAAGCAGTCAAGGGTAGCTTAGGGTTAGGGTTAGGGTTAGGGTGAGGGTTAGGGTACGGCTTAGGGTACGGGTTCGTTGAGGGTTTCGGGTAGGGCGTAGGGTATGGGTTAGGGCTAGTGTTAGGGTTAGGGCTCGGTTTAGGGTACGGGTTAGGATTAGGGTACTCGTTAGGGTTAGGGTAGGGGTTAGGGTTAGGGTACGCATTAGGGCGAGGGTAGTTATTAATCCTATCCCACTCTCTAGATACCCCTTAGCACGTAAAGGAATATTATTTGGGGGTCCAGCCATGGAGAAGAGTTTAGACACGAGGAGAAGATAAGGAACACACCCATTATCAAGAAATCACATTAGGATTCTCTTTTTAACCTGTTCCTTAAAACACTACTGCTTAGGAAATCTATTGGAGGCAGAAGCAGTCAAGGGAAGCTTAGGGTTAGGGTTAGGGTTACGGTGAGGGTTAGGGTACGGCTTAGGGTATGGGTTCGGGTAGGGGTTCGGGTAGGGCGTAGGGTATGGGTTAGGGTTAGGGTTAGGGTTAGTGTTAGGGTTAGGGCTCGGTTTAGGGTACGGGTTAGGATTAGGGTACGCGTTAGGGTTAGGGTAGGGTTTAGGGTTAGGGTACACGTTAGGGTGAGGGTAGTTATTAAACCTCTCCCTCTCTCTAGATAACCCTTAGCACGTAAAGGAATATTATTTGGGGGTCCAGCCATGGAGAAGAGTTTAGACACTAGGAGAAGATAAGGAACACACCCATTATCAAGAAATCACATTAGGATTCTCTTTGTAACCTGTTCCTTAAAACACTAGTGCTTAGGAAATCTATTGGAGGCAGAAGCAGTCAAGGGTAGCTTAGGGTTAGGGATAGGGTTAGGGTGAGGGTTAGGGAATGGCTTAGGTTACGGGTTCGGGGAGGGTTTCGGGTAGGGCGTAGGGTATGGGTTAGGGTTAGGGTTAGGGTTAGTGTTAGGGTTAGGGCTCGGTTTAGGGTACGGGTTAGGATTAGGGTACGCGTTAGTGTTAGGGTAGGGGTTAGGGTTAGGGTACGCGATAGGGTGAGGTTAGTTATTAAACCTATCCCACTCTCTAGATACCCCTTAGCACGTAAAGGAATATTATTTGGGGGTCCAGCCATGGAGAAGAGTTTAGACACTAGGAGAAGATAAGGAACACACCCATTATCAAGAAATCACATTAGGATTCTCTTTTTAACCTGTTCCTTAAAACACTAGTGCTTAGGAAATCTATTGGAGGCAGAAGCAGTCAAGGGTAGCTTAGGGTTAGGGTTAGGGTTAGGGTGAGGGTTAGGGTACGGCTTGGGTACGGGTTCGGGGAGGGGTTCGGGTTGGGCGTAGGGTATGGGTTAGGGTTAGGGTTATGGCTACTGTTAGGGTTAGGGCTCGGTTTAGGCTACGGGTTAGGATTAGGGTACGCGTTAGGGTTAGGGTAGGGGTTAGGGTTAGGGTACGCATTAGGGTGAGGGTTGTTATTAAACCTATCCCACTCTCTAGATACCCCTTAGCACGTAAAGGAATATTATTTGTGGGTCCAGCCATGGAGAAGAGTTTAGACACTAGGAGAAGATAAGGAACACACCCATTATCACGAAATCACATTAGGATTCTCTTTTTAACCTGTTCCTTAAAACACTAGTGCTTAGGAAATCTATTGGAGGCAGAAGCCGTCAAGGGTAGCTTAGGGCTAGGGTTAGGGTGAGGTTTAGGGTACGGCTTAGGGTACGGGTTCGGGGAGGGTTTCGTGTAGGGCGTTGGGTATGGTTTAGGGTTAGGGTTAGGGCTAGTGTTAGGGTTAGGGCTCGGTTTAGGGTACGGGTTAGGATTAGGGTACGCGTTAGGGTTAGGGTAGGGGTTAGGGTTAGGGTACGCGTTAGGGTGAGGGTAGTTATTAAACCTATCCCACTCTCTAGATACCCCTTAGCACGTAAAGGAATATTATTTGGGGGTCCAGCCATGGAGAAGAGTTTAGACACTAGGAGAAGATAAGGAACACACCCATTATCAAGAAATCACATTAGGATTCTCTTTTTAACCTGTTCCTTAAAACACTAGTGCTTAGGAAATCTATTGGAGGCAGAAGCAGTCAAGGGTAGCTTAGGGTTAGGGTTAGGGTTAGGGTGAGGGTTAGGGTACGGCTTAGGGTACGGGTTCGCGGAGGGGTTCGGGTAGGGCGTAGGGTATGGTTTAGGGTTAGGGTTAGGGCTAGTGTTAGGGTTAGGGCTCGGTTTAGGCTACGGGTTAGGATTAGGGTACGCGTTAGGGTTAGGGTAGGGGTTAGGGTTAGGGTACGCGTTAGGGTGAGGGTAGTTGTTAAACCTATCCCACTCTCTCGATACCCCTTAGCACGTAAAGGAATATTATTTGGGGGTCCAGCCATGGAGAAGAGTTTAGACACGAGGAGAAGATAAGGAACACACCCATTATGACGAAATCACATTAGGATTCTCTTTTTAACCTGTTCCTCAAACACTAGTGCTTAGGAAATCTATTGGAGGCAGAAGCAGTCAAGGGTAGCTTAGGGTTAGGGTTAGGGTTAGGGTGAGGGTTAGGGTACGGCTTAGGGTACGGGTTCGTTGAGGGTTTCGGGTAGGGCGTAGGGTATGGGTTAGGGCTAGTGTTAGGGTTAGGGCTCGGTTTAGGGTACGGGTTAGGATTAGGGTACTCGTTAGGGTTAGGGTAGGGGTTAGGGTTAGGGTACGCATTAGGGCGAGGGTAGTTATTAAACCTATCCCACTCTCTAGATACCCCTTAGCACGTAAAGGAATATTATTTGGGGGTCCAGCCATGGAGAAGAGTTTAGACACGAGGAGAAGATAAGGAACACACCCATTATCAAGAAATCACATTAGGATTCTCTTTTTAACCTGTTCCTTAAAACACTACTGCTTAGGAAATCTATTGGAGGCAGAAGCAGTCAAGGGAAGCTTAGGGTTAGGGTTAGGGTTACGGTGAGGGTTAGGGTACGGCTTAGGGTATGGGTTCGGGTAGGGGTTCGGGTAGGGCGTAGGGTATGGGTTAGGGTTAGGGTTAGGGTTAGTGTTAGGGTTAGGGCTCGGTTTAGGGTACGGGTTAGGATTAGGGTACGCGTTAGGGTTAGGGTAGGGTTTAGGGTTAGGGTACACGTTAGGGTGAGGGTAGTTATTAAACCTCTCCCTCTCTCTAGATAACCCTTAGCACGTAAAGGAATATTATTTGGGGGTCCAGCCATGGAGAAGAGTTTAGACACTAGGAGAAGATAAGGAACACACCCATTATCAAGAAATCACATTAGGATTCTCTTTGTAACCTGTTCCTTAAAACACTAGTGCTTAGGAAATCTATTGGAGGCAGAAGCAGTCAAGGGTAGCTTAGGGTTAGGGATAGGGTTAGGGTGAGGGTTAGGGAATGGCTTAGGTTACGGGTTCGGGGAGGGTTTCGGGTAGGGCGTAGGGTATGGGTTAGGGTTAGGGTTAGGGTTAGTGTTAGGGTTAGGGCTCGGTTTAGGGTACGGGTTAGGATTAGGGTACGCGTTAGTGTTAGGGTAGGGGTTAGGGTTAGGGTACGCGATAGGGTGAGGTTAGTTATTAAACCTATCCCACTCTCTAGATACCCCTTAGCACGTAAAGGAATATTATTTGGGGGTCCAGCCATGGAGAAGAGTTTAGACACTAGGAGAAGATAAGGAACACACCCATTATCAAGAAATCACATTAGGATTCTCTTTTTAACCTGTTCCTTAAAACACTAGTGCTTAGGAAATCTATTGGAGGCAGAAGCAGTCAAGGGTAGCTTAGGGTTAGGGTTAGGGTTAGGGTGAGGGTTAGGGTACGGCTTGGGTACGGTTTCGGGGAGGGGTTCGGGTTGGGCGTAGGGTATGGGTTAGGGTTAGGGTTATGGCTACTGTTAGGGTTAGGGCTCGGTTTAGGCTACGGGTTAGGATTAGGGTACGCGTTAGGGTTAGGGTAGGGGTTAGGGTTAGGGTACGCATTAGGGTGAGGGTTGTTATTAAACCTATCCCACTCTCTAGATACCCCTTAGCACGTAAAGGAATATTATTTGTGGGTCCAGCCATGGAGAAGAGTTTAGACACTAGGAGAAGATAAGGAACACACCCATTATCACGAAATCACATTAGGATTCTCTTTTTAACCTGTTCCTTAAAACACTAGTGCTTAGGAAATCTATTGGAGGCAGAAGCCGTCAAGGGTAGCTTAGGGCTAGGGTTAGGGTGAGGTTTAGGGTACGGCTTAGGGTACGGGTTCGGGGAGGGTTTCGTGTAGGGCGTTGGGTATGGTTTAGGGTTAGGGTTAGGGCTAGTGTTAGGGTTAGGGCTCGGTTTAGGGTACGGGTTAGGATTAGGGTACGCGTTAGGGTTAGGGTAGGGGTTAGGGTTAGGGTACGCGTTAGGGTGAGGGTAGTTATTAAACCTATCCCACTCTCTAGATACCCCTTAGCACGTAAAGGAATATTATTTGGGGGTCCAGCCATGGAGAAGAGTTTAGACACGAGGAGAAGATAAGGAACACACCCATTATCAAGAAATCACATTAGGATTCTCTTTTTAACCTGTTCCTTAAAACACTAGTGCTTAGGAAATCTATTGGAGGCAGAAGCAGTCAAGGGTAGCGTAGGGTTAGGGTTAGGGTTAGGGTGAGGGTTAGGGTACGGCTTAGGGTACGAGTTCGGGGAGGGTTTCGGGTAGGGCGTAGGGTATGGGTTAGGGCTAGTGTTTGGGTTAGGGCTCGGTTTAGGGTACGGGTTAGGATTAGGGTACACGTTAGGGTTAGGGTAGGGTTAGGGTTAGGGTACGCATTAGGGT